>NW_016162638.1:0-28865 GCF_001687245.7 Rhagoletis zephyria
TAGCTTTAAGCTCTTAAAGCTTGAATACCTTCAATAGTTTTTTTTTATGTTTTAGGGAGAGAAAAGTTGATGTATACCTGATTGATGTGCAAAGCTGTAAGAGTCTCAAAGCATAGGTTGCTTAAAACCAGGCAACCGTTGCTTGAAAGTTTCTAAAACGTTAGACCTAATATTTCAATTTCGTTGTCCTAGACTTTAAGCTCTCTAAGATTTACAGTATATAATACAGCTGCTATAAGTTCTCGCTTTTCTGTTGTACTGTAAAATAGCTTTAATCCTATTGGGTCTAATGTATAAAAAAAAGAGCTTAACCTCCGACTAATTCTCAGTACAAGCTCTTGAGCTTGAGCTCACTTTTCCGGTCCAAAAACTTAGTCTGAGCTTAAGCTCTGTTTATGCATGAGGTATACATTTATTATTTTTTTTTATTATTATTTTTTGCTTAATGAAAAAAGAATTCAAAGTTAAGAAGCTTTACAAATCAAACAAAATTATTCATAGCTTTAATCTGTCGGACCCTATTTGAAAATTTTCCCGTAGAAAATATATCTGGCTTCAAGATTCTGCTTTTTTGAGCTTTGAGTTTGGAAACTGTGCGATGTTTAAAATAAGTGTTTGAACTTTCACGGTGAGCCCCTTATATAAAGTGTATAGAAAGCTAAAAAAGCTTTACACGCTTACTACATAAAGTGGCTAACCATGTTTTAAGTGACGATTAAGATTTCTGTCAACATTGGTTCTTTAGTTTTATTTTAATGCTTCTTTGGTGTGTAAATCTGTATGTTCTAATAATATTAGATTTCTCAAGTGAGAAATTTAGTCAAAAGCTCAGAGACATGCCAATTAACTTTCAAAAAACTAACTTAAATCCACTATATAGGAAAGAAGCTTGAGAGAGAAAATTCCTTTTCTAGGCAAAAGCTCTCTAATTACTACACTACTTTAGATCAAGAAGCTTTGGTATATCATTGGAAATATATATGGAATATCTGGCAGTATTTTTTAACTTTTCCACATATTTAATTGATAAAAAGAGAAAAAGCTCCCGCGCGCACATATTGGCACAGATCAGAAATATTTCTGGTATCACAATTTTTCGACTATGTTAGAGTCAAAATTTTCAATATTTGGCTTCTTTGATTGCCTAGAGCTTTAAGCTTTTACTATTTCTTTTAAGCTTTGTATCTCTCAGGTATTATTATATTATTATTTTTTTAATTTCCCCACAAATTACTAAAGTTGAAGCCGCATAGCATTAAATGAACTTTGAACTCTACGCATTCTCTCTTCAGCTTCAGCCGTTTAAATCTATTCCCCTTTGCGACTTGCATTTATGTATTTATTTGTGTCCCCCCTTTTGTTGTTATGCGCATTAGGCGCTGTTATTATTGTTACTGATTGGCTTTGTATTGTTAATTTTGCTTTCCACACACATACATACATACATACATACATACGTTCGGGCGCACATTAGGTATTATAAGCATTGTTATTCCAAGTGCCTATTTTGTTATTGCTATTGTTATTGTATGCTTTTGTATTTGTTTACTATTGCACGCCTTTGTTCTGACGCGTCGTCCTTGAGATTGTTTGCGGGCGCCGCACTCCTCCATGACGTTTGTTATTTGCATATGAAAGCAACAATTGAAATGGGCCACCGTCATCAGCTCGCTCCAGTGGTTGTGCGTGGTTGCCGCGCGGTGGGGAGGCGGTGGAAAGGTTGCGCGCGCGACAACAGCATTGGCAACGGTAATTTGAATTTCAATTTACTGCTTCCGCATGCGAGCGGGCGGGCGCTAGGCGCCAAATGAGTAGGCAATACAATGCAAATGCAAACGCCTGCTTTTGTTATTATTATTTTTTTTTTATTTTTATGTTAAAATGCATGATTGTGGGTTGATGCGCTGGGCGGCAAAGTAGTTTCAATGATCGCAATACATATGTACATACATACATACATAGCTGAACATATTTATACAAATGTTTGTTCGCTTGCAGGTTTGTTTGTTGTGGTTTCTGTACTGATTTGTATTTCAATAAAAGCGAAATTACTTTATTCCCACAGCTGTCAATTTCACTTTTCACTTTCAATTACATGCCCGGGCATGTGCTCATACTCAACCACACCGCTGCACAGTGCGTCAGGAGCTCGAGCTTTTGGCTAAAAAGACATTTTTAAAGCAAATTTTTAATTGGAATGAAGTTCATATTTTATGTTTAGATATACCTTTGTTCAAAAAATACTGAAAAAGATTTTTATTATATTCACTGAAAACTTCTATAATATTACATCTTGCGAAAAAAAGTCTGAAAGCACACGAAACAATCAATATGCCAAGGAAACTTAGGGTTAAATATGGAAAAACTTGTTTTTAGTTTTCTTCTCTGTGATCAACATTGTTTTTAAAGGACTTTTTAATTTCAAAGATATATTTCACTAAAAAAATTATTTAAAAAAATTCAATGCAATGTAGAATAGCATTATAGATACCAAATGAATGAGAAAATTTCGTAGAATTAAAACAAATTATTATTTTTTTATTCACAAGGACGCGTAGGTTTTGAATATTCCCTGTTAATTAATTTAACTTTTAGGCAAATAAAATAAGAAGGACGAAACTAAAGGATGTGGTCGAGTGTATATTAGTCCTTAAAATAGAACATTTTCGAAAATATTTTTTGCAAAATATCAAAGATATTCAAGGATAACATTTCAAAAGGACATTTTTAATACCTTATCGTCCTTATGCAATACAAATTTTAATCTGCTTTAATTCTATAGAATTTTCTGTTACTGTTTTTCTACATAGCGCTAATTTTTTTTAAATAACTTTCTAATAATCAAATTTTTCAAATTCTAATGTCCTTTAAAACAACCCTGTCGTCAGAGAGAAAAACTAAAATCGCAGTTTTTTATATTTGGCCCACAGTACACAGGTATATTGATTGTGTGTTTCGAAATTTTAGCCGTTATTATTATTATTTTAAATGTTAGCTTTAAAAAGTTTTAAATTAATAATTGCGAACAAAACCAAGCTTTATGAGAATCAATTAAATGCTTATATTTTATGTCCGCCATTTTGAATTTTTGAAATTTGATTTTATATTCGTAATCAGCGATCCCAAAAACCCCGTAATAAAAAGTTTTATGCAAATTTATTATTTTCTTATATTTTTTGCCGCCATATTGGATCCGACATTTTGAGTTTTTGAAATTTGATATTAGATTCGTAATCAGCGATCCCAAAAACAATAGCAACAAAATAAGTTGTAAGTTTCTCGTATACTAGGAGTTAATAATTTTGGCTGAAATTTCGATCACTTGGCCCACTGTGCGATGCTCTAGTAAACACACATGCGCTTTTGAGCTGCACTGCAATCAAACACCAATTGTTTTGTCTGATTTGTTGTTTGTATATGCAATGTCAATGTGTACATAAGCAAGTACTAGTACATATGTACATATATACATATACATATGCTACGCTATTGTTTATATATGTATACCATACATGTATCTCTTTTATCTGCGTATGTATATGTGCATATGTTTGCTCTGTACTAACACCTGTCACATTTATAACTAATTAGTTTTCATTACACTTTCTCGTTATGTAATTGAATTTGTGCTGAAATAAATCATTAAAGCGTTAAGGCAAATAAATTCGCTCTTATTGGTGTGAACAAGTGTATGTGTCCACATGCAAACATCAATTAACAACCAGTTGAAATACCGTTGACCTAAAAAGCTTTCTGCTGGCCCCCTGCCGCCCACTTTCATGGCCATTGTTTGGTGAGTTTTGTGGTTTTTAAATAAGTACTTTGAATAAAAAATAGACAGCGAAAGAAAATGTTTTTAATACTTATGTAATTACCCTTACTAGAAATGAAATTATTATACCCAACGCATTTGTGCACAAGGGTATTAATAACTTCGTTCGCATAGCGGCTGTTTGTAACAGCCTAAAGAGATCGAGATAGATATAGACAAATGTATACGTAAAATTTGGTGCGAAGGTTGCCCTTAATCCAAGGTAGGTCCCTATTGAAAATCGATGAAATCGGACTGTAACCACGCTCCTTTCTCATTTAACGGTATTTTCGGAAAATGCAAAACTACGATATATCGGTAAATATTTGATCCAACTTGTTTAAAATTAGTATGAGAAGTAGTATTGTGGTGAAAAATAATATTATTATGAAAATTTTGGAAAAGAGGCGTGCACCCGCCCACTTATAATGAAATATAGTATCTCAATCCTTACCAAACTCGGTACGAGCCTTGCTTAGCGCCTAGCTAAGACATCCGTTGAACATCTTTTAAATCGGGCAGTGACCACGCTCCCATTTAACGGTAATTTACTGAATCACGAAAATTCTAGAAATCAATAGCTACTGAAGCTAATTGGCTCAAAGTCGACTATTGCACTAACCAGTGGCGGATTTGCCCTAAGACCCGGTAGGCCTTAGGTAACTCGGTAATAATATTGATAATTGTAGCGATAAAAATGTTTATAAATATATCGATTGAAATATCGATCGTGATCAAAACTGTATCTTGACAGACAGACAGACAGACGGCAGTAGTGCAGAATTACTAGCCGCGGGGTCGTGAGTCCCGTTCTAGTAGAAATTTTATTTCATTTTTTTTTTGATTCAGTTATATATTACTTTTATTGTTTGTAATATAATTATAGTTGTAATAAATTAAATAATGTGAAATAAAATAGACCAAAACAAAATAGAATTAAGTGAAATAAAATATATAAATAAAAAAATATAATATATATAAAAAATAAAATTAATAACTAACTTACCAAGCCCAAAGGTTGTAGAAAAAAAGCTTTGAGAAAAAGTATTATCATTTTCATAGTTCGCGTCGCTCCAGCAGTCGCAATGGCCAAAATAGCAAGGAACAGGCGCACCAATTGAGAGATTCGAGTTCGGCTCCTGGCGGAGCGTAATTTTTTATTTTATTTTTTTTTAATTCAACTTGTTTTTATAAACTTTTTTTATTTTTTTTCTCTTTCAGTAATTTTTTTTTCTTAATTTAATGTTTTTTAACGGCTTGGTTGTTATTGTTTAAAAAATAATATTTTTTTAAATTCATTTAGTTTTTAAAACTTGTTAGATTTTTTCTTTTTACATTTTTTTTTTACGTTTTTTAATTAATTTGGTTTTAATTTTTAGATTTTACTGTGTAAAAAAGAAAAATATTTTTTAAAATTCATTTACTTTTAAATTTTAAAGTTAATTGCTTTAAAAAGAAAAATATATATTTATTTTATTTCATCTAATTTTTGGATCTTATTAAATTTTTTTTAATTGTTTATTTTTATTTTTTTAAATACAAATATTTTTAATATAATTTAATTTTTAAGTACTATTTCCTTCATTTTATCATGTTTTTTTTTTCTAATTTCGTTTTTTTATTCAGGTATTAATTTTTATTGTTTTAAAATTAAAAATATGTATGTATTTTAATTTTTTTAATTAAAAGAGAGAACTTATTGCTTAAAGGCGAACAGCATAACGCTAACCCCTCGTTAGCAGATCTTTCAATTAGTCTTTCAAAAGACAGTAAAGAGCTTTCAAGATAAGTTGTTGCCAGAATTGACAATTGTCTTATGAAAGGTTTTTGTCTTTCGAAAGACTGTGGTGAGTTGAAAGAAATTTGCCAGAATTGCCTTGTTAGCATTTCGCATCTCAAAACTACCAGAGTACCCATTTCCCACTCCATTCGACCAATCGCCAGACCACTGAAGATGACTTCATTACTTTCCCGGAAACTAAAGCATTACGATACTGCTGGTTTGTAGTAAAAAAAAAAACTCAAAATCGAACACGCGCTTGTGTTCCTTCGCACCACAATTATTTGTAATTAATCGCAAGCCTCGTGTATCTTAAAATCTAATTTATCTTGTGAAAAGCCAGTTTCAATGCGCTTATCAAATAAAAATTTATGTAGCACTCAGCTTGCATCTGATGCCCAGGCTTATTACGCCCGCCTAATGTATTTCCACGTATTACCAATAAGAGCTTTCATCACGAGCCTTTTCAATTAACTAATTAGCTCAGAATCTTGACGAGGCATTGCATTAAACTAATTATAAGTTTACGCCGATTATTATTATTATTATTAGTTTGGAATTAGTGTATGCGCTGCTGTTGAGTTTAATAATGGCTTAAGTCGACGAAGAAAATTAAAATTTTTTACTTTTAATATTTTTGCTATTTACTTGCCATTAATCTGCCTAGAATAAAGCAACATACAACAAAGAAAAATAAGTAAATAGAAATAGTAGTAGTTAATTAGCTTAGCAACGCCAATCGCCAAAAGCCATCGACTTTATGGGAGCTAATAATAACAGAAAGCTGAAGATTGAAAATCACTTAAATTAAATAAGAAAAAGACTGTTTACTATTTTCTAACAAAAATTTTGTTTTGAAAAGAAGTAGTGAATGTATTGTAATGGTCATTTTAAGCAAATATTTTTATATGCACACCTATTTTCAGCTTCTTTAAATCATCACACCGTAAAATTTATTCCTCAATATAACTGTAATAATCATTTGGGCAATCAGTGCAAACTTTAACACAAACTTTTGGGGTTCTCTTGATACTCTTGGCACTCCATTTAGAAAACATCCAGCTGTCGCATTCGCCGCACCAGCAGCTCTCCAATCACTCACTCAGACAATTCAATTAAAGAGAAAAGTTAAATTTAAATCTGAAACGGGAAAAAGAAACACTTCCAAAAGTCTCGGCGAAACGCGTTACCAACACTTTGTGCTAAACACAAATTGCGCCACAATTTTGTTAACTTTCACAGAAATGAAATGAAAATTCGATTGAAAGTGAAGACTGACGTAAAGTTTTACAAATACGTACTATGTACATACAGCGACAACTGAGATGAATGGATATGTGTATGTACATTAGGGTGGTCCTTAAAAATATCAACAAGTAAAAAAAAAAAAAATATCCACAAAAATTTTCAAAATTGAAAAAAATTGTGACCCCAATTTTTTTTTGGTTTTGAAAAAGAAAAAACTACATAAATATTTTATTCTACATAAAAAATGAAACCATACACGGAAATCTTTAAAATTAAAAAAAAAAATTTGGACTGCTGTTACCAGGGGTTTGAAAAATTTGATTTTTTTTTAAATCGCAAATTTATGACAAAATTTCTCCAGAGTTTATGAATATGTTTGAATAAGTTTCAATAATATGGATATCAGGCGAAATGGGTTTTAAACCGATTTGGTTCTTAGTTATATGTAGCAGGGTTGCCACCTCTTTGGAAAACCAAGTTCCAACTTAAATGAAGGCACTTAGAGATATGGATATCTGGCGAAGAAAGTAAATATTTGATAGAAAGTTGCCACCCCTTTACAAAGCATCAACTGCCAATTTCTCTAAAAAATAAGAATATCTTCAATATCGTCAAATGGACTGAGATTTTTTCTAAAAGTGAGACAACTTGCTGATACCAAATTTCATCTCATTTTAAACTTTGAGAGTTGACAGCTGTCAAATGGGCTGCTAATTTCTCTAGAAATAAGGACTGTTCCCAAGAATTAAACATACTAGCTTTTATGATCTCGAGTTCATACTTTTTCAGTTGATAACTGTCAATTGTACTGTAATTTTCAGTTGATTAAAACAGTATATATGTTTAGCCAAATTAATGATTTATTGTATTCGAGGAAATATTTAAAATAAATTTATGACCAAACTATGAAATAGCAGCAATAATGTGGCCTATTCTTGTTTACGTACGAATCAAAAATCATGAAATTTTTCTATCATTTTCTAAACAAAAATTTCAGATTTTCGATTCGTACGAAAACAAGAATACAACCGAATTTGAACTAGGCCCACTAGTTTTTTTAAGATTTTTTTTTTTCACTTTATACGGAATTCGTAATTTTCCAAAACTTCAGTTTTCTCATTTTTAAATAAAGCTATTCAAGTTTTACATTTAGAGTTTTAAATCCCTAGTTTGAAATTTGTAATGAGCGAACCTAAGAGCCTATTGATACCAAATTTCATAAAAATTTAGTACTTTTTAAATTCTTGGTTTCGCTATTTTGAATTTTTGAAAATTGACTTCAGGTTTGTAATGAAAAATCTTATAAATTATATGATTGTAAATATATATTGCGAATTCCTTTAATCCTTAATGGTTAATAATGTTTTTAATACACCCTATGGTATTTGGAACACTGCTAGGGTATGCGCGGCTTTTCTTTGTGTAGATCCTTAAATGACACCTAATAATCTGCTGGAATTCGAAGAAGAAACTAAATGGTGCAAAAAGATCAAATGCTTTTGTAGTTAGTTTGTAACCATATCCCTTTCTGCTGTTAAAATTGTTGCTCCCGGGTGTACATGTATATGTATGTATAGCTCTGCTTTATCCAAACTAGCCTCGTATGCGCGAAGCTTCGCCACGCGCTGAATGTGTGCATAAGTAATTACATATACGTACTTGGAGAAAGCAGTTGGTAACCCTATTAGAAAAAATAAAGCCTTATTATCTAATGCCTAAGCCTTTTATTTGACATCTTATATATTTTTAATGCAATGATCTTATAATTTTTTAGACAGGCGGCAACTCTATTAAAAAAAGCAAAACCTTATTGCACATCTAGAGGCCGAGTCCTTTCATTTAACAACTCAAATTTTAGTCCCACCCTTATCTTATAATTATAATTTTTCGCACAGGTGGCAACCCTTTTCGAAAAATAAAACCTTGTTGCACATCTGAAGGCTAAGCCCTTTCCTTTGAGATTTTTTTTTTTTTAATGAATGAAATGTGCAAATCTGATGTGATTAATCAAAAATGCCTCGTCCAAATCTGTTCAGTAGTTTTCGAGATTAAAATGGTCAAAAAATCTCGACTTTACTTCATACTACGGAAGAATAAGATAGTAATTTTAAATAGGTCGCAACCCTACTCAAAAAAATAAAAGTTTTGGTACATGCGAAGGCCATGACTTTTCGTTTGGTATCTATCTAATTGTTGTATCCAACGAACGGTGAAGATCTTATAGTTTTTAAACAGGTGGCGACCCTACTCAGAAAAATAATACATTATTGCACATCTAGAGGCTAAGTATTTTCATTTGACCGTGATGGTGCAGAACTGATGCCTGCGCTCATCATGATTTAACGTAGTAATTTTCTTAACAGGTGGCAATCCTATTAGAAAATATAATAAAACATTAGTGCTTTTTTAGAGGCCAATCCCTTTCATTTGACTTCGCATTTTTTGTAATCCAACGAACGTTCTGACAGTATAAAAATTCTAAATACCAATGGTCACTCTTCCGTTCAGTAGTTTTCGAGATTAGCGGGTAAAAAGAATCTCGACTTTCTTTTATACTATGTACATTAGGGTGGTCTAAAAATTGATTCTTCTACACTGAAAAAAATACACCACTATATACATATATATAGATTAGGGTGATTCAGAAAATTTTGTATTTCTTTTCCACAGTACCATGCTCAAAAGTTTCGTTTAGGCGCCAGAAAGAATCAGTGACAAATTCTTGTCACAGTTTTGATTACGGAAAAATTGAAAATTTGTCAGTAAAAAAAAATCTCGCCGATATAGAATTGGGCTATTAATATTAAGAATGTCCGCATCGCACTTTTCGATTTCCAATAAGAATAACACAGGAAAAAAAATAGTTTTTTTACTTCATATTTAACGAACGATACGTTGAAGTGTAAAGGTCTTGGTAGAGAATTGAAAGCTCTATAAAAAAGGTCTAAAGTCATTTTTCGATAAGTCAACTCGGTCAAAAGTTATTCGAGGTCAAAGTGGAATTCACCATTTTTCTACAAAAAAGTTAGGGCGTTCAATTCTCTACAAAAATACTCCAAGTCCTCTACAGTACAACGCTCGTTCGTTAAATATAAAAATCAGAAGTAAAAAAAAAAATCCTGTGTTATTCTTATGGGAAATGGAAAAGTGCGATGCAGACATTCTCATATTTTATGATACTTATTTTGGCGCCTGAGCGAAACTATTGTGCGTGGTAACGAGCAAGAAATTTTTTTTCTTCTGAATCACCCTAATATAGTTATAAGTACGAGTACGTAATAAGTAAAATGTATATGCAGATATGTACTTTCACTCGTGGCACTTTCTTTCTCTCTGAGGACATTGAAGTTGTGAAAACTTCTACGATAAAGCGCAACATTCGACACTTTTTCGAAAGTGTGAAGCAATTGATGTCATAAACCTTATTGTTGTTGCGATATATGTATGTACGTATGTATGTAAATATGTTATGCTTTCGAACTGCTACTGCTACTGCTGACTCTTAAGTTGCCGTTTGCCAGCGTAAAATACTTTTCAATTGGGTAAAAGTGTAATAAAAGTTAAATACACAAAATGAAATTTTGCATGAAAAAAAAATTGCCAAAAAAATAATATTTAAGTAAGCAAACTTCGACCCGTTATCTTAGCTTTCAGTTTTCCAACAACTTTTGGTAAATATCTATATTTTGTTTTTGTTGCTTCACTTTTGTGTTTTTATTGTTGTTTCGAATTTACTGCTGTCATATTTGCCACTCACTTTATATTCGCATTTAAATTGAAATAATAATAAGTGCCAAAAATCTTGAAAAACAATTTTCTGCTTGCAACTTTTCACTTTTCACTTTTCACTTTTCATTTTTCAATCTCAACGCAGTTAACAATGAAATTTCTGCTTAACTATTTACTTAAAATAGCAAAGTAGCAACTTGGTCAGCGGCAAAGGGGGGGCATGATAATGCGTGATCGCCCTCTGGCTGCTGCTGCCGCTTGCAACTTGTTTCCACTTTTCGCAGCAAGTGCAAACGATGAACACTCTCACACAAAGCAACCACAGACAAAATAATAAGAACAACAATAACAGCGTCGTAGACAATAATATCAGCTCACTTCAGGCAAATAACTACTACCCGCATAAATAAATTTGCTACAACAATAAAATTTACAATAGCAGCTAAGATGTGAATGAAAGTGTCTGTCGGCGTGTGGTACCCGTAGCAGTATTGTGGGATTCCCCCTTTTCCGCTTTGCTGTCGGCTGGTGGCAAGCTTATTGTGAGACGAGGGTCGGCTTTGTGAGCCGGCGCGTGTGCCTGTGTGCGTGTGCGTGGGTGTCATAATGGTGTGGACGTAGTGAGCTGGTAAATTAAGTCTTTAGGGTGCATTCAGTTTTCCTTTTTTTTTTTGAGGTTCTCTTCTTTATGGTTGCTTTAGAGTTTGTTAACCGCAGTTTGCGTGCAATGATCTGCCAAGAAGTTACCGCTCGCAAATTAAATGTAGTTTAACTTTAATATCTGATTGAATTGAATTTTTGAAAGCAAATTTCATTGCTCTCATCCTAAATTTATGTTATTCTATTTGTATTTAATATGTAAGTGTGTAGACGTTCTATCAATATTTGATTATTTGTGTTTGCTTCGCGTACTTTCTTCCATTGCTTTTGATTGTCAATTGTGACAAAATATTTTGAGCTCAGTTCACAAAATCAACCATAGTTAAACTTGATTGCCTTCACGTCATACCGTTGGGTGTGAGAGTCGTCTAGTCTCGGTATTGTTAAATTGAGCTTATTTTTAAACCACTAAAGCTGTATTAAAAATTGTGGGGATGTGCGTTGTTGTTATGTATGCTATTAGAAATATCTACTATGTAGAGTCGGTACGAAATTTAAAGCGTTATAATGATAGTATTGATGTATTGTGGTTTGAAGACAAACTCTTTGGAAACACAACCAACCAAAGAGATAATGGTAATGACAATCGTGATAGTGGTAGTGAACTAATATTATGCAATGAACAGGAAAACTTGTAGCACATGAAGTAACTATTTATTTGAAGCTCTAGCCAGGCCAAGACTTCACTTCCTGGGAGCACCAAGCGAACTCGCTGGATTCCTTAACTGTACGTGGCTCAAAAAATACCCATAACCATCAGAGCTCTATCACAATTGGTCGTCCGGGACGCTCAAAGTTAATGACTAGCTCTATTCTCTAAATGTAATCTAAGCTAATATATTAAAAAATCAAGTGGCCGTTTCGGCGGAGAGTGCTACCTAAAGAGTAGCTCTCCAAAAACCGTCCTACCACGTTTGGTAAAATAAAACGTTATTAGAGACACATTATTAAACCGCAAAGATAGTTCCGCTCTCAACAAGTCCAAGCCTAGTTAATAAAGTTCTTCCTATAAGAGTCCAGACATAAATCTAAAGTGGATTTTGAAGCATTGGTTTCTTATGAAGAGATTCCAAAGAATTTAAGAGTCTTTTTCATTTTTTTCGTCCAGCCACATAACTAAGGATCCGCACGATTTTAAATCCTGTTTGGCATTACGCATCAGAAATAATCAGCCCTATCGCCAATTTCGTGAGAATAAATCTTTCCCATAATTTAACATGTAAAACAAAAACAACTTGGGAAAATTGGTTTTGTTTTGCTTTATAATTTCTGGGAATATTTGTACATGTGAAATTCGTGATAGGGCCGAATAATTCTTTCCTAAAAGTTCCTGTTTTGATTTACAAACACCCGTAACATTTACATATAAGATTTCATAAACAATGAAGCTGAGAACTGTGAACGGGTTTTAAGTATAATTTTCATAAATATCTCAAACTAACTTTGCATATAAAATAATTTAATTATTCCGCGTATCAGCCACAACAAACTGTCTACTACGCTCAGCATGCAAAATCATGTAAATGAGAGTGCGTAATGTGAAAACTAAGAGTCTAACTATCACGCAAATAAACTGCCCAAGTGACTGACAAAGTGGCTGCTTCGTTGTCTGCCTGACAGTCCACTAAGTGACTTTGACTGGCTTAAACGGTGCGGATGCAGCTTTACTTTACTTTCTCTTTCTCTCTCTCTCTCTCTGCTAGCTGACAGTGTGTCGGCTCGCTATCTTACTAGACCATTGCACCTGTCACACGTTTCGCTGCAATTTCACACACTTTTCCACCTCTTTACTTGCAAATTTTTGAGTTTCCACTTAGTTGCAGTCTCTTTGTATATCCAGCTGTCTTAAAGTGAATTTATTTTCATTTCCCGTTTAGACTAGCTGCCAGTTTGTTTGTGCGGCTTTGCCTTTGATCGCTTGCGTATGCGTACAGGTACTCTTATCTATGAGCTAGGGGAAACAGATACCTATGCCCATACTTATGTATGTATGTATGAAGGCTTTTCGCATGCAAAACCGCGGAAGTGTATTCTTGCTCCTATACTTATGAGTATGTTAGGGTGGATTTTAAATTGGGTACAAATTTTTCATAGCCGAATTCTTTTCAAAGAGTAACTGTAAATGCGAACTGAAAGGACAAGAATATTGCGATTTACTTAACATGGATTTAATTTTATAGTATTCTTTCTAATAGACGAACAGCCTACCACAATTGCAAAAATAGAAAACAGATTATCCAATGTCCTGTCGTCTGTGGGATTGAGATCAATCGATGAAGCTACCGACATATCCTTATCCTTATCCTTATCCTTATCCTTATCCTTATCCTTATCCTTATCCTTATCCTTATCCTTATCCTTATCCTTATCCTTATCCTTATCCTTATCCTTATCCTTATCCTTATCCTTATCCTTATCCTTATCCTTATCCTTATCCTTATCTTATCCTTCTCCCAATTCTTTTCTTTATTGTCCACGTACTCTTCCTCCTCCACCTCTTTCTTCTGAGTATCCCAATTATTTTCCATATTCTCCCCATCCACCTCCTAAATGCCAATTTATTTTGTTATAGTTTCATAGCAGGGGAAAACTTGTTGATCTGAGGTCAGGTCTGCTAAATTTCAAACCCACCCTATTGATTTTCTTTGTTTATTTCATATCCTCTTACCACATATCTTTGTATTTATGAATGCACAAAAACCTACATTGAAATGCATTTATTTACGTCGTTTTTTACCTCCTTTACCATCAAGAGTCATAAAATTTTCAACTTTACGTATTTTACCCGCTGCACGTTGCGAAAGCGGAGACAGCTATTAAACACACAATGCAAATGTCAAAACATGCCATGCCGAGTGGCACGTAAGAGGGCAAGGCGCTGCACAGTATTCGCACTCACGTACACCCACAACTTCCACTCGCTTGCAATCATCAACTATTCCTGGTAAGTTTCTCTCGCCACCCGCTTCGCCTCAAGTACTAATATCCACTTTTGAAACAATTTTGGTACGACGCGGACACGTAAATAAATGCAATGGAAAAGTTTGAAATTGAATATAGCCGAAAGAGTTGTGAAAGACGACCACCCGCCCGCCCGGCCGCTTGCTCTCTACAGAAATACCAAAATGCTGCTGCTATAAGCGAGTATAAAAAGTAAGAATTGTAAAAGAAATAAAGGCAAAAGAGGGAAAACAATTCAAGAAATAAATACCAGCGTAAGCTGCAAGTGAATCGAGAGAATAAAGGAGGGGAAATAGTTGGGAAGGAAATACATAGATATTTAGTAGTTGCGGCAGGTTAGGCAGGAACCCAGTAACCGAGTTACGTTTGCTCAACAGTGGGTGTGTGTGTTGTGTGTGTGATCAGTAGTGGCAGTCGGTGAGTGGTAAAATGCAATGCCGCCGGGCGGCGGAAATATGAGCGGAAAAGGCGGGCATACAAAGTTTGCAATTAGAAATTTGTGAATTGAAAAGTTCGCTAACGCAAAGAAAATACAAATCGAAAGGGGAGTTGGGCATAGTGATGCCGAATGGAACACCAATTTGGGGCTGAACTGTGTGGAACTAATACCGCAGAAAAGGTAGATTTACCTGAAAATAATCTAAGTAGGTCACATTATTATTATAAGCTTTTATTTGAGGGACATTTAAAGAATATAACCACTGCTTTCATTACAAAAATTTTAAGTCAGTATCAATAAAGAAATCTTAATTTTTCGAGCGAATCCAGACATTGTTGGGTAATAGCGCCTGAAGACGCTGTTCTATTCTGACAGATGGCATGTCTTTTCTATTAGCAAGTTTTTTCAATATTGTTGTAGATATCAAGAAGACCTTTTAGTTGTCCTTTCCCTCCGTAAAGGAATCCTAGAAATTATTTTATCTTAAAACATCAAATGCAACAAATCTTAAGTTCTCAAAAATCTTGTGGGAATGGAATTAAAAAAATACATATCGAGCCCTAGCCGCCAAAATAACGTAGGCAAAATTTTTTTCAATTATTATTTTATTTTTTTTTTGTTGCTGAAATATTCCTAGAGCATCTAGATGCATTTCTGCATAAAAAAAAAAATAAAATAAAAAAAAATGTCCCTTACGTTATTTTGCCGGTTAGGGCTCGATATGGTTGATGACGTGTTTCCCATCTCTCATTGAAACATTACATTCTCTAAATCACATACTTTTTTACACTTACGCAATGAATGACTAAAAAATGCTTAATGATTTGGCTATACTAACCGCTACAAGATTGACCATAGCGTCCCAGCAGAAGTGTGTAGCTTAAAACCCAGAATGCTGCTTTTACAAGCATAGGTGAGTCAACTCTTTCTTTCATGCCGAGATATATGCCATTAAACTGCGTCCAAGACTGGGTATACATAGAGGGTGAGCACAACATCCATTACATCAGCATTCATATGCCCTGGCAGCGGAGCGTGTCGTGAGCGATAAAATCGCTGATATTCTTGATAGAAAAATGGCCGTACTGAAATTTATTTTTCCTGTATCCTTTACCGGTCTGCCATGGAGCTCCCCCAGCCGGAGTTATTGTAAGAGAGTGTGCTGGCAAATGAAACCTTGTCAAACCTAGGTGTCACATGGAACAGGAAACAGTAGCGTATTTTATGTGCCAATGTAAAGCCCTTTCTAGGTTCAGCTTTCCTTTTGTAGAATTAAAGAGCCCAGAAGCACATGACCTGAAGTACTGAATCATGAAGGAGCTCTGATTAAATGTATAGCGAAATCTGACTTGGGAAAAACATAATATCTTTATTCTTGATATGAGATACAAGTTGTGCGCAAAGGTTTTGGCTACGCATATGCAGCGCCTATTGGTTTTGAAGGTTTGGTTATATAAATACATACATATGTAGCGATGACTAAGACTGCGCCGATAGTGGCAGTACTAACAACAAAGTAGAGAGGCAAAAGTATTACAGTTAAACGGTAAAACACTTTAACCAAATTTTGACCTCTAGGTTCCGATACCGTTTTCAGAAAATCCGTATTAAAAATTTGAGGATCGTAAATAGTGTAGTAGTCTAAAAAAAAAAAATTTCAACAAGGAAAAATTTTACGAGAAAATCAAGCTACTAACGAAGAAAATTGGTGTACAAATAAAATAGCGGTGAATGTAAATGCGCAATGATTTTTTTTTTGTATCAAATATGAGCATGAATTTTTGGCATACTTGTGGTCCATGGCGTATGAGTAACATTTCCCCACATATCATTAAAAAAATCATTGCCCATTTTTGTTTGCATCACCACTACTTTATTTATTAATCGATATTCTGCGCTAGTGGCTTGAGTTTTTCGTAAAAGAACAGGCGTTCTGAAAACGGCATCAAATTCTCGAGCTCAAAATTAAGTGTCGGGTTTTAGCCGTTTTAAAACTGTAAAATTTACCTACAGTATAATACGTAGTGTTGGGAAGAATCGAGTATTTTTGAGGATCGAGTTCTTTGGTATCGATACATTTATGGCTTAGTGTAGAAATCTCACAAGCTGGCAGCACTTTATTCAAATTGGTATTGTACTTGAAAACTATTGAAACTTCAAATTGAGTACAAACATTTCTGCTTACCGTTAAATGTAAATAAAATTCACTACTTACCTACCTACTACCTATGTTGAATATCGCCATCGTCAGTAAAAGTGACGATACGGCCATCGTCAGCCATGTAACTGATGCGCTGAAGATCGTCGACGATGACGATGAGGATAATCAGCATAGGGCCGATTGAATCGATCCTGAGTATTTTTGAGCACTGAGTACTTTGGAGTTCTTTTTGAGTATTGAATTCTTTGTAGTACTCAGTATCGATACTTTTAAAAATCGAGTGTGGTCGATCCTTTTGAGAATAGAGTTTTGAGTACTTTTGGTATCGATACTGTCGAACACTAGTAATAAGTAAGAAGAGGTATACAAACAATGCTATTACGTATGTGTGGATGTAGAAATGATCGACTTCTAAACAATTCTATAATATGTTGTAGATCGACGGCTGAGTGGAAGATCGACCTATCTCGGCAGCCGGTTTGAAAACGTCCTATCTCAGAAAATGGCTCAGGAACACCCTACTTCAGAATTTAATTGAAGAACGCCCTATCTCTACTGAAAATATATCGAAAACGTTGAAATAGGGCGTTTTTAAGGGGGCAGCTGAGATATGACGTTTTTGAACCGTATCCATCGAGATGGATAGATTACATAGCAATTTTTTTTTTGTTTTAAAAATATAAGCGAAAATCAAGCTGTAAAAATTAAAGTGAGTTTTCACCATCAAACTTCGATAACGTATACCATGTGCCCAAATTTTCCAACACTGACAGAGAAACTGCAAAGAGCGACGTAAGTAGAGAGCAGAGCAGAGTGCCGCGTGTTTTAGTTAAAGAAGAGCTTATTGTGCGTGGGGCAGTACAGCGCGAAAAGGAGGAGATAGCGAATGCTGAAGCACTGCAGTGAAAGTAAAATGCTTGGCATGAATGCCTTATTAAATTGATGATGATGAGCGTGACGATGATGATGACGATGACTACCAAGTATTAGAGGATGATGATAACGTCGAAGGAAGAAAGCTATAAATTACGCTTCCGACGCAAATTCAGTCAGTGCACATGAATGCCTGCCATGCCTGCCATGCCTGCAACTGGAAGAATGCAACTAATGACCAAAACTATGTTTGCTGCTCATATTCAAGTTGCTGATGATGATGATAATGTTCACATTGATATGCATGATTATGATGGTTGCAATTTCTTATTAGAAAACTGTTAATGACTATTTTGCCTTTAGGAGAAACTAAGGCGATTTTGGCAAGAATGATGACAGCCATTAGAGCGTAGATATGTAGGTACGTACGCCAATGTTGCCTCTCATAATGGAAATGCTGGCGCTGCACTTCGGGAACTAACTATGCATTTGGTTTGTTGATTTATTTATTATTTTTTTATTTTTATTTTTTTTTGTCTTGTTGTTGCTTTTGTTTACTTTCCTCCAATATTTGCCTTTATTTGAGTTCGTGACATTGCCGGAAATGGAAATTGTTATAATCAGTAGTAGTAGTAGTAGTAACGACGTTGTTGTTGCTGTTGCTGTTGCACTTGCTGTTATGGCTGCAACTCGAAAAGAAAACAACAACTACTTACGACCAAAAAAACAAACACAATATAAGCACACCAAAGTCCTAACTAACAACAACATTAATTGGACAAAATTTTCAACGACAGCTACAAAAACATTAACAACAGCTCGCTGGCAGCTATGCAGTCGTCATCGCCGTTGACAGCCTAACAGTAGATTACACGAAAACTAGGCGCTCCTATGCCATAGCCCACAGTTGAATTGCCTGCTTATGTGTTCGTGTGTATGAGTGCAGTGTTTAACAACTCTCTGAGTTGGCAATAGCAGGAAGTAATTTGAATTAAGCGCCATTTATACTTGCTACTCTAAGCAATTTTCAAATTTCAAAAAGTTTGACTATGAAAAGTAATTTTTGGCCAAGCGGATATGCAATTGAAATGAAAACGAAGGCAAGAAGTTGAAAACTTAGGTACTACTAAATATTAATGGGAAAATGGGCGGCTAGCGAGTGTGTGGCGTGTAGTACCTACGAAAGTTGGCAGAAGCAAAATGTAAACTGGCCTAATGCGCGTCTTTAAGTCGAAAATGTTCTGGAAGAGTGTAAGGTAAACCAACTGAGTAAACTTGTTTCAAAGTGACGTAATGCAATTTGCTGATGTTGCGTGGACGTAGAGTAAAAAAAAAATTACGTGAAGTAGCCTGGAAATTGCGGTAAAGAGTGCTAAATGTTCTGGGAATAGTGTAGGAAGACTGGCAATTGTACATAACTATGTATGTGTATATAAATGAGTTCTAAAAAGGCATTTGGGCTCGATCTGTTTTTATTATTTTTTATTCTTATTATTTTTACTGTGGAAATATGAGCGATTCTTCAAAAAGAGGGTGCTGTATAGCAGTGACCATACCAATTATGCGTTAAATAAAAATTAGAAGGCAATTTTAGTAAAAATCCTATTCGCGATTTTTAGTAAGAATTTTTATAATATAATAATAATTAAAATTTCGTGCTAAAATCTTGTGTTATTTTGGTATAAAAAGACTTCTCTTTTTTTCTAAATGTTGTTAGCTAATTTAAAACTTTAAAGGCGTTTCCTAAAAAATATGGTTTTCTGAGTTGCGACCTTTTAGAAAGGCTGCGAGAAAATTCTTAAGGGTTCCAAAAAAATTCCGAAAAATCTTCGAACGATCGTGAAACAATCCAGAGTTGTCCGTTATGTCTAAAAAGCATACCCCAAGAATCCCGAAAAAATGCCGAAATTATTCCAAATAATCCCAAAATATCACGAAATGTCCCGAAAGAGCCTAAAACATACGCAATAAAAACGAAGGTCGCCGAAAAGTCTCAAAAAATATCGGCATATGTGAAATGAAAATCGAGAAGCCCCGAAACGTGCGCAATTAAAACGAAGATAAACATAAAATCTTGCAAATCCTTCTAACGCTCCTTCTTATGTTTGCGACAAGATCTGTGATGGCTCGAAATGTCTCAAAAACATGCCGAGGGTACATCTAAGAATTTCGAAAAATTTCGAAATCTCTCAAATTTTATCATAAAATGTATTCAATAAAAAGTGTAAAATTGTGAAAATCAAAGAAGTGTCTTCGCCAGAAAATCCTAAATAATTATTCCCCAAAAACATTTTCTTTTCTATAGAACTAAAACACACACAAAAGTCCTGAAATATCGGTGAATTGTTTCAAAAAAGTCTTGAAATTAACAAAATTAAGAAAACCGCCATGCCCCGAAAATATTCCACAATTTAAGCGGAAAATCTTCGAATGAACGCGAAAAAAATAACCGATAGTGTGAAATATTCCAAGAACCACTAGGGATAAAAAAAAATAAAAAATACATACATACAAGATCCGAAATCACTCCGAAACCTCGGAAAATATATAGAAAAGTCCAAAAACTTTTAGTAAATAAAAAGCGAAGAACACGGAGGGAATTGGGACAATATATTTTGGTGGTAGCCAATAAAAAATACCAAATTTTATGATTCCTTAGGCGAACGAAAACTTTTTTTCGTGAGTCATGCTAATGACTAATGAAACATACATACATACATGGTATCCCAATAAACATTGCGCTTGATTAGCAATTCGAAAATGATTGGAAAATAATATATTTTTTCGAGTCTCACCTTCGATAATGAATGAAGAATAGGTTAGTATTCGATTCGAGAACTAGGCCATTCTCCAGCAACACGGAACCTTCGTTATCCCATGTATTTTTCCTTAGTTATGAATTCGTAATCTAGCACATTATCGAATTGAAATTTCAATGAGAGGGAGTGATTTTCTTACATTTCCCTTCGAGGNCGACAATGAGCTGGATTTCACTTTCTCTCTTGTTACTATGGTTTTTTTCGAACCCATCTCGGACGTATTTCCAATATAAATACTATGAACGTTGAAAAACTTAGGTTGGTTATGAATTCGTTATTAGTTTGATATGCATATCGGATATTGGGGTCATTTTCGTAAGTTCGCCACAATGTTTATTGGGATCGTACCAATATTACAAATGTGAAAGTTTGTGAGTCATCGAGTGAGTGAGTGCGTGAGTATGTTTGTCGCTCTTTCACGATGAAACTGCTGAACTGATTTCAATGAAGTTTGGCACACACAGATATGTTACAGTCTGGATTAATATATAGGATATTTATTTAAGAGAGGGACCTCCTTTTTGAAAAGTTTAAGTCAGTTAATAAATAAGTTAAATAAAATATTTATAAGTTAAGTAATATATTACATCAACCCCAAAAGGATTTATTTTGAAAATATTTTTTTAAGGGATTACCACCTCTTAAAAATGTTAAAATCCCTATATAAATAATTTAACAACAATGTTGGTGTTCAAATAAATGGGTTTAAAAACGATTTTTCAGGCAAAATTGAGCAGCGAGTTTTGGTGCCGAACAAACGAGTTTAAAAAGGGTTTTAGAACGGAAACATTTTCAGTGGGATTGCTGCCTATTTAAAAAATATTTAATCAATTTTGTTGTAAGTTAAATAAGTATTACAATAGGGGTCGAAAACATAAGCTCTGGATAATTTTGGTATGACTGAAATCAGCCTAAAAAGTTTTTTCGATCCTCATTTTGTTTCTTATAGCAAAACGGATTCACGGCTGCATGTAAGAGGGTTGCCACCTGTTAATAAAGTCAACTTGAATTTAAATTAAGGGATTTAGGTAATTGAAATTTTAGATCACAACATGGTGGAGGATAAAAAATCTCGTTGAGGTCTCTAGTTTTTGGCTGAGTTTAAGTACGTAATGCTTTATTAAACAAAAAGCAAAAATTCACACATCCAGTGAAGCGGGTGTTGGAAAACTAGTCTATTTATAAGAAGATGGTTTACGCCAGCTCAAGATTTCTAGTACTGTTTTTATACAAATGTACACTTAATCCATGCCTCTTATGTTGGCTGCGTGCCTACATGCATATCGAGGCCTAACCGCCAAAATAACGTAAGCGACATTTTTTCAAAATTTTCTTTTTGATGCAGAAATATTCCTAGAGCATCTAGATACATTTCCGCATCAAAAATAAAATTTTGAAAAAAATGTAGCTTACGTTATTTTGGCAGTTAGGGCTCGATATGTATTTTTTAAATACATATATACAGATGCATATACTAGTATAGTTGATATAGTATCCAAACTTTTCTTAACCACCAAGGAATTAGTATTTTTTTTTTTGGTTTTGTAAATAGATTAAACTTTCTGCATAATGAAAGGACAACTTTAATAGTCGCCATCAACATTCATTAGATAATCACATTTTCTTATTTTTTGTTCTACTTGCAGCCCACGAAAGAAATCAGCAGCAGGTGAAGGCTTAAAGCATAAAACCTAAATGGTTAAAACAACAAGGGAGACATTAAAGCTAACAAATTACTTAGTTGAGAAGACGAATTAAGCAGGGAATATAAAGAAAAATGAGCGACGGAAAAGCTGAATGAAGTACTTCAAATGAGGGAGAAAGTTAATACTTGTAGAAAATTAAAGGGGGAAATGTGTATATAAAAGTGTGCTCTGAAGTGATCCACAAAATGAAAAATTGAAGGAAAAAAGGAAGACAAAATTAAATGGAAAAATTAGAAAGAAAAATTTGATGAGGAAAAAGAAATTAAAATGACAACGTATAATAAGAAACACGAAATTCTTAAGGATAAAGGAAATAAAAAGTAACAAAAAAGTTAATTCCAAAAATGAGAAAGTGTTGGAAAACATCTTAAAAAAGGAGTGCAATAAAAATTAAAAATTTAAGAGACATTTGAGCTAAAAATTTAGCAGAAACAAAGAAAAGTAATACAAATTTTTAAAAGTTGCCAATAATTGTCGATGCATGTATGCATGTGTGGGTGCATATGTATTGCTGTTGATAGCATGAAATGTGAAAATCAAGTCGCCAGTGCAAGCCAGCGTGCAAGCCAGTGTGCAAGCAAGATAAGCACGCCATTATTGAATGACTAACTGGCGAATAGGTACTACCAAACAATAATACACTGAACAATACACAGGGGTCCCCGGGGGGCGTATACGTAACCTCAACAAAGAGCAAATAAGTAAATGGAATGAATGAATGAATGAATTACTGTGCAACGAAGCGAAGTCAAGTGCATGTAATCATGTAAAGAATAGAAAAGTAGCAAAAGGAAAAAGAACAAAAAGAACAGGCGAAAGAGCTAAAGAAAAGTGCAACAAAAATTTAGTACTCGTACAATAAAATTAGTGTTACAGCAAATTAGTGCTAGAAAAAAAAGGGGAAAAAAGTGGAGTGAAATAAAAATATTGGATGAAAAAAAAATGTAAAAGAACTAAGCAAGTAAAATAAATGAAAGGAAATTAATGAACTCGCCGGCAAGTTAGAATGAAATTAATGCGGCGAATAGCGCGAGTTTGGAAAGGGTGAGAGAGAGGGGGGTAAAAAGTGGTGCTCGGGAAAAACTTGTTATAAGTACATACACGCGGCGGAGCTGTGCCGGAGGAGTACGAACAATTGCATTAAGTTTAGAGCTGAGAAGTAGCGCAGCGGAGTGAAGTGAGTGGGCGATAGTGAAGTGAATTAGAAGAGCTAGCGTGCTGGGCGTGGTGCCGACGACATAAGTATTGCTAAAGGTACAATTAGCAGCTGCAAATAAAATGGCAATACTGGCAGCGCTTTTCATCGTCCTTTGAACAACAACAACAGCTATGGCAGATAT
Organism: Rhagoletis zephyria; assembly: GCF_001687245.7. Taxonomy (NCBI): domain Eukaryota; kingdom Metazoa; phylum Arthropoda; class Insecta; order Diptera; family Tephritidae; genus Rhagoletis; species Rhagoletis zephyria. The sequence continues at coordinate 23,528 of NW_016162638.1, forward strand.
AAGTGTTGCTGGTTAAAATAAATAAATAGAAGATGAAAACAAACTAAATTAAAAATTACACAGACTGTACCCCGAAGTACGATTACTTTCTAATTACAGCTTCTTAGATGTGGCTGCAGGCGACTTAGTTTGCTGTGGAGGCGCCGAGGCAGATTGCATGTTGCAAGAATTTTATTAAAGCCAAACACGAACAGTATGTGCGAGAAAAGTGAACAATTTCACTGCACCAGCACTGACAGTAAACACAACAACAGCAGCAGCAGCTGCAGCAGCAGCAATAAAAACAAGCTGCTTACACCTGCTTGCAGCATACTTTTAGGCGCTAAAGCTTTAGTACCAACTTCGTCTAGTATTGGCGCAATGTTAGCGCGGCGGCAATTGAGGCGCTGGCTAGCATGTCGCCGTCGTAGGAAGCGAAGAAAGAGCCACGAGAGGGAGCAGCAAAACAAGTGCAACAACAAAAACAAAAACAGAAGAGGCAAAACAGCAGCCAGTAGTAGTAGAGGTGGCATAGAAAAACAAAGTAGAGGCATACGTGTAATCAACAGCAAACGTAACGAGAACAGTGCCAGCCGGGCAATGGCATTAACAGCAAGATTGTTGCTTGCTGCGAATTACAAGCAGAGCGGCTTGTTGCTAACGCGAAACAGCAATTGCCGGGCAACTGAAAAAATGGCAGCGGTGGTAGAGATGAAAGAATGCATTTTACCGCAGCCATTGATGGGTGTGTGTACTACAACAATAAAGACAAAAACAACAACTGCATCACTAACAAGACCGCTGTCAAAGTTGGTAAAAAGCAAGCGGCTCTCAAGCAGACGAAGACCGGGAGCAGTGGTGGAGGCAGACAAAGTGATGCACCAGGAAAAGCAGCAACAGCAGCAAAAAGCGGCATACTCACAAGCAACTGCTACTGTGGCGAATGATTTGCCTTCCACTTACCCAGAAGAAGAAGAAGAACAACAACAGAAACCAAATTTCCGGCAATTTCCCGCTGACAACCCACTCCAAGCGCGCCTGCAAGCAGAGGCAAATGAGAGGCAAACATCATTTTTGGGCATGCAATATAGTAGCAAGCATGAAACACATGAGCTCCAACAACATCAGCAACAACACTGCCTGCCAGCGCTAGCAGCAGCAACGTCGGCTGCTGGAGAACAGCCAGTAGCTTCAAAAGAATGCGTGCAACAACGAAGTTGGCGAAATTTAATTGCATGTGTTGTACGTGTACCCCATGCGGAAACAAGTGAAACAGCAACAACAACAACTGTGATGTTAAACAGTGCTGTGCACCCAGCAACAGCAACAGCAACAGCAACAGCAACAGCAACAGAAAAAGCAACAACAGCAACTGAAGCAGCAACGCAAATCAATTCAAAGCCCGCATGTATCGCTTCTGTCGAAAGCTACAGCGCGCAGGCAAAAGCACCCACAGCAAAGGCAACAACAAATTGGCCAACAACAACAACAACAAAATATGCGACAGCAACATTAACTAGCATGCCATCACAGCTCGAACATGTGCCGTTTGTTGTTGCGACGCGTAAATCCAAATGTCGCAGAACATTCGCGTTGACAAGCGCATTAACAACGTCGACGATGACGACGATGACTACGGCTATGGCAAAAAAACCAACAGTGATAAAGGCTACAAAAACAACAACGAGAATGAGTAAAACAAAAGCGCCATTAGCCCGCAACAGAACACTGGCAGCATTTTTTGGCGATATTTTGACACTGCTTGTTGGCTCAGTGGCGCTACATGCTACCGGTAAGTCCACCGATTTATGTACATAACGATAAACTGACGTATTTGCGTTTTTTTTAAGATTAATTTTATTTGTGTGCATAGCACTAATTTGATAATGTTTAAATTAATGAAAAACTATTCGATATTTAAAAACATTAAAAACCTACTTTTTAATTTTTAATTATTCAAAAATTCAAATAATCCACTTACAAAATGGTTTATTTTTTAACTACGAAAATATTTTTTTTAATTTTAATTTTTTAAAAACTTAATATTGCAGTAAAATTTAAATTTAAAAACAAAATTTAACAAAGTAGAGATTTTTTTCAAATGAAGGCTAAAAATATAAAAAAAAAGTTTAGGAAATCAAAGTTTTGAGAGGCTAAGCTTACCGAAAAATTCTTAAATAATTATCTTCCAAAAAAATTTTAGTGTTATTTTTGTTTGAAATTTAAAGAGCAAAAAAAAATTTTTTTGTTAGATGAAGAAAAAATAAAAACATTTTTTATTTAATGTTTGATCGAAAATGTTATTTAGAAAAAAAATACTTAAATTATTTCGGCAAGGAAACTTAAAAGACCAAAAAATTGTAGGTAATTTTTAATGATTTTGACTATTTTTAATATTGTTGGCATTCGTTTGAAAAAACCTCTCCTGCTGGCTGGATGCTCAATGCCTGCGTCAAATGAAATGCGTTCATGAAATAGATAAAAATTCTAGATTGTAAAGAAACAAACTCTGCATAACTGTAGTGGAAAGTACTACGCCGCGATTTATGTAATCGATTTGTAAACTAAACAATTTTACGTTTTTTTTTTTGTATGAGATATGAGCAAGAAATTATGTAGCTCATACGCCATGCACGAATATACGAGCATTTGATCGCAGCACTTTCCACTTAAATTATTTATGCAATTTCCAACACAATTTCTTCCTCTTCAATCTAGTATTAATAATAATTTTGGATTAATGCATTTCATAGTTCTTGGCATTCGAAAAAATTTACTAGTTTTTTAACAATTTGAAATTCGGAAAAAAATAGATCTGATTTTCATTGAAAAAAAAAAAAAATCATGGAAGCCTCCTCCAATTGGTACTATAACATAAAAAATTATGAAAAATTCGGAAATGCAAAAGCAAAATGATGTCCGAATTGAGCTGGAATGCCCCAAAAATGTACGTATACGTAAGTACATAAGTATTTGGGGTGCTCAAACAGTTCTTAAAAAAACTACATGGAGTTGGCAAGCTTTTTTAGTGCTCACGGAAATACAAATTAAAATTGTGGCCAAGGATTTATAGGCTTTGCTGAAAAGTAGGCATATCCGAATAGGACTAACTTTTATTCGCTTTTATATGAAACTAGCCTGTACCCGCGGGTTTCACCGCACGTATATGTATATTAAACATTTATACAAAATAATTTAAAATGTTACATACATTATATTTCTTCTCTCAATGTACTATAGCTGTGTAATATTCTTAAGCGAGGTACGGTATTGAGAGCATTTAAAATTATCAAACTATATAATCTTGTTTGCACGATGGATTTGTTTTAAGCTTAAACTGGTTCAAGAGACCCGCTGCGCCAACGTGTATATTTCTTGGAGTTGCTACGGCCGGGTTTTAATATTTCCAACTTTACTTAAGTTAATTAACGTTAAATTCTTTCAGAGTTATGCATCATACGAATTTTGCATCATATCGGAGTTGCCATGTCCCTTTTCCTTTAACTCAAAAAAAAAAAAACAGTGGAGGATTTTCGCTCGGTTTTCCTTTAAATTTTTTAGTAATTTTCTTCAGTGGAAAATTCATAGTTAGATTTTCATTTAAATAAATATCTTGAATATTTAGATTCTGGGTTACAAAATAATAGGCAAAACCCCGGTTTATTAGATACAGTCGGTATTCGAAAAATCAAGTTAAAAAAAAAAACGCGTCAATCATTCTATCTTAAACCAAAACATCGCTAATCAACTAGCAGTGGTAAGAAAGTCAAAAATATCTACATCAACTAACAGCTAAAAAGGCTCAATAAAATTTGCATGTATTTAAATATTTATGTCTAAAATTTTTCCTTACTTCAAAATGCTAGATTTCAATATTTTTTGATGCTCCCCGTTAAATCAATAAACAACGATAGCAAGATCTATGTAATACCGCTATTACCGTTACATATTTTTAGTTTATTATTGTTGTGGTTTTCCGTGTGCACGACACACTTGTTTTGAGGGCATCAATAAAGCCGAAAGTAATTTACGGCACAGTTAGGCGGCTAAGCTTTGCGGTCAACGATTGGTTAGGATTCGCGGCGTGTCGCATTGTAATGTACTTACATATTAACATATGTACATTAGGGTGGCCCTTGAATCTAGGAAGAAAATTTTTACATCAGATTTCCTAAGCCTCAATCAACCCCTACGCCGATGCTACTATTGTCGAAGATATCACATTATAAATTTTCGCCCCGATTGGAGTCGGTTAAGGCGTGTCGCACACGGGGCAAACTACAGATTACCCTATGAAAACGTCTTAACCGACAGCAATCGGAACCAAAAATTATATGTGATATCCTCGACTATGGTAGTACCGATTTTGGGTATTATATGAAAAAAAATAAAAAATTTAAATTTTTTGAGTTTTTATAGAGGAATCTGAACTTTGCCCCTGTACGACACGCCTTAACCGTCTCCGATCGGAACCAAAATTTATATGTGGTATCTGTTAGGGGACGAGACTAAAAAAATCTTTCATATTATTTTTAAGGACCACCCTAGTGTACATATTTAGGTATGTAAATCGAGGTATCGCAGCTAATGCTAATGCACTGCGAAACAGATGCCAAAATTTGTTGAATATGCAAATAGAATTCGCACAAATGTTATGCGAATGCACGCATACATACATACATACCTTCATGCAGAGCAATGCAAAAATGTGTGCCAATGTATGCGAAATGTGTATTTGCAGTTTGCCATTAGCCTTTTAAATGCCAAATTCCGCCAATGTGTGCATAGAATGCGTACACGCCCATATGTAATTTAATCTGTCTAGTTAAATATGTGCATTTAAGCACACTCCCATGCACTTGAATAGGGACAATGTTTTTTCGCTTTTTTTTCTGTTTTTGTTTCTTAAATTTATTTCCATTATTTTTTTCAATTAAAACATAGCTCCCTTTCTTACAAAAACCGTATAAAGCAAAATTTCAAACTTTTTAGAAAATTAAAAAAAAATCTTCAAATTTTCATCAACACTTAAAACTTTTTTCTCAGCATTATTTTTATTTTTTTTGCAGTATGAAGTTTTGTAGCTCATTCAGTTTTAGTATAATAAAGTGCAAGTTTGAAGTAGCTACAAGTTACCGTCGATTTTTTAAAACTTTTTTTACTGACCTCTTCCGCAATTTTTTCCATATAAAAAAATGCGCAGTATAGCGAAAAATAATGGAAAACAAACAGAAGAAAAATTGATCCGGAAAATCAGGAAATAAGCGAAAAAGCATTCAAGCACCTATTCAAGTGCATGGCATTGTATGTATTTATGTATGCACTTTAGGGTGTAGATATCAATCTCAAAAAAAAAAAA
>NW_016162638.1:28965-41619 GCF_001687245.7 Rhagoletis zephyria
TTGGGCAAAAATGCTTGAAATGACCCAAATAATCATAACCGCGATGTGCCTTTGTTAATTTTTTTGGACCCATACTAATCGACCCGCCCTAGTGTGTATCTATGTACACTCAGCTGTTAACTTTTGTTTCAATGTATTTTATTTACATAATTCTGTGTCCTTTCTAAGTACTCGCATAGTACATATGTATGTATGTATGTATATTTGTGTGTATCTTTACATATGTATCTATTTAAATATTTTGAATGCACACATTTTGCAACAGTTTTTGTGCAAAACAAAACAAAAAAAAAACACTTCCCACACAAATCCAAATAAATGCAAATGCTGTCAGTGTGGCAGCAAGTCAGTTTGTTGAAAATCCAGTGAATAGCATTTTTATTGTTGAAACTGACTAGTTGACTGCCAGTATAGAGAAATAAGGACATTGTGGCTGTAAGTCTGCATAAAACGTGAATATATGGTGTGTGTGTGTGTGTGTGTGTCTGTGCAAATCTACTTAAGTGTGGCAGTGTGTCTCTGTCATTAAAATTTAATTGCAATTCCTTTTTTATAAGCATCAACCAGAACGAGTATACTCGAGTTGATACTCGTTTATGTATAGATACTATTTTGTTTTGTTCACGTTATTTAGAACTTAAGTTTATTTTAATGGTCACTAAAGCATTTATTTTAATTTTTACCTTCACTTTGGTGTAATAAATTTCAATGATTTTATCAAGCTGTTACTTTTGTGCTTTTAAATACGAAAAATAAGACTACTTAATTTACAGGTATTAAGTGAAAAATTTCAATAGTATTTAAGTACTTTAGCGGCTCCGGGAGGAGACAAATGTACGTGAGCTTACAAATAAAGGCCGTGGTATTTATTACTTATGTCTGTTATATTTAGGAAAAACTTGAAATGCATTTATTTTAATATATTTTTCAGCTCAAATTTGACCATTTGACTTGGTAAAACTTACTTCTTTTGACTCCTTTGCAAAAATCTTATCTAGTTTTTACTGCTTCTCAAATTTTTTTCATATTACCACAATCTGGCGAGGTATCGAAATGTGTCGATTGCTTTCGAAATATATGGAGCTAAAAAAATAACCGAGTTAACGAAATTTATAGAGACATCCGAAGTTTATCGAGTTATCGATTTATATCGAAATGTATAAATTTTTGACCTAACGAAATTTGTCGAGCCCTTGGAACGCACAGTTATTGAAATCAGTCGAGCTATCGACTTTTGTTGAGTTATCAGATTCTAGTGTTTTTGAAATTCATTGAAATAAAAGTCTTTGAAGACTTAGAAATATTTATCTCGCTGATAATAGTTATCGATGACTTAAAAAAATTTTCTCACACATAATTATTACCAAAAGGCTTTTATAATTCTTACGAAAATTTGGATGACGTTTTTCATACTCCACCATAAAATAATTATTATTCTGGATCTCTTCTTCATAGGTGTAAACAACTTAGGTTGCGTTTTCGTGCCAAAGTAGGAGATTTTCGGGTAACTAATTTTATACCTTATAAGTTATACGGACTGCTAAGTTAGAAAAACTCTTTCAGGGTCTTGCAGAACAAGAAAAACGGACGAATTTCGGCAGTAACTGCCACTCCTAGTCTGTCTTAAACTCTCACTTTATAAAGCTCTTTAAATCAATTTTATTTTTTATGTATGAGGCAATACGAATTTTTGTAGGGAGTAACGACACAAAAGGCCCAGCTACTAAACGGCCGATTGACATACAGAATGCTAGTTAGTCAAGAAGGCTCTGCTCATTGCCAACCATACTTACACATTTAGCTCGGCTAGTATTAATTCTGTGTGTTGCAGAAGCGAACATTATAGTCGTTACTATAAATAAATATGTATGTATTTATAGTGTAGTGAGCTTAGATTACTTTTTATTATAAGCACTCCTCCTGTTATCGAATTAAGATCAAATTTAATTTGTCGTTTCGAAACATTACTAGTCGAATTTAATTTTCTTGCAGCTTATGTAAAAGCAATAAAGTTCAAACTAAATAGAATAACCATAAAATATGATACCATCCCGATAAAAACTACAAAAAAAAGATAAAAATAAATAAATGCAATTAAACTAAGTACGAGTAATAACTTCCACTTTGACGCGGTAGCTTCAACTGCGTGTACAAATTAAATTAGCGCACAACGCGTTACGGCTGTAAAAATATCTTTATATATATATACAATTTTCTCGTAAATTAATGTTAACTTAAGCGCATTTGCACTTGAACATTGTCGTCCACTTATCTCGTTTTCACAATTCTTTTCACTCTTTGCAGTGCTGCGTTGCCTCCTGATAACGACCCTGACGGCGACGATTGCCTCCGTGACGGCAGCACCGTCTGTGCCACAAAATTCCATGCCATTGCTGTCACAACAAATGCTGCAGAAGCACTTTCACAACAACAACAACATCAACACCTTTCACAACAGTAGTAGTGGCAGCAGCAGCAGCGACATTAGTACTTTTACTTCTGCTTCGGCGCATAATTACAATCATCGCCACTCGCAACAGCTGTCGACGGCTACATTCACGCCCCTCACACCAGCCCCCCCAACAACGCCTGTACGAATGATGGACATTGTGGTATTGAATGGCAGCACGAGTAGCAGCGGTAATGATGGCATCCTTGACGGTGCCAACACAAACACCTTGAAAAGTCTTTCATCTATACGGGTGGCAGCTATGGCGGGTGTGCCAATGGGCGATGTGAATCAGCTGCCAATCTTTGACTTTGGATTGCCGCGTAATATAACGGCACGTACCGGTCAAGCGGAAGCCGCAATTAAATGTCGCGTGGAGCGATTGGATGATAAATCGGTGAGTGAATGATATTTAAGTGGGGTGGGTGGTGGACATTGTGGGGGTACGAGTGTTTAATAGGTGTGAACAATTTTACGTGGAAGTTTGAAAAGAAGACAAGCAAAAATCGGTGGTATGTGTAAGGAAGGAAGCATAAGAAGATGAAAGTGAAGCGTAAAAAAATGTAAAGGTACAAAAAAAGTTATGTGGCAATATCGGCTAATTAAAAATACTAGTGTTCGCCCAGCGGTTGAAATTCAACCGATAAAATTAAGGATAGTTTATGTAAGTTGAATGAGCTAAAATAACATTAGTTAGAATGGGTTAAGTGGAGGGGAGTTTAGCTTAGTACTTGGCATAACATAACATAANCTATGCTGCTGAGGAAACATTAGCAATGAATCATTCAAAAGCATGCTTATTTTCATGACCGGATGTTTAGCAAACTTTAAACTAGTCACATTTCGTTTCAGTACAAGCGCTCTTTCGTAAGATGCAATCAGTCGGCATTTCAGTCAGTGCGCCCTGCTCCGGTTTTCACATAAAACTCGGGCAAACGTTTACGCAGCATAATTTTTGTAGAGCACAGTCAACTCAAATACCTTTTTATACATACTTAGGCATGCTCGGGGCCCGGCATACTTCGCGACAGAACTATCGTGGCGGAGTAGGGTAGCGCATTAAGAACCGCACCTGCAGTTGAGAATTTTCATAGCTCGAATTGATATTAGGCTTACGGAAACCGGGTGGTTAACTGCCTCAAAAGCTGGACCCCCTGCAGTGCTGGAGACCCTGAATGGACGGACCATATACTGCTCCTCCGAAATGTTTCGCAGTAGTTTTTTTCGCCACATTACCTCAAGAGAGTACTGAGTTCGGGTCAGTAGTAGGAGAAGGGAGCTTTATCGTGGATTCATCCAAACTTAGAGGCAGGATTGGTGGCGATCTCTTTTGCCAGGACTCTCCATCAAAACTGTCTTTATGCTTCTGGACTTCTGCAGTGTCTTTCAGGAGGAAATGTCGGACTTCTCTATCAATGGCTTCGGAGTACTTCCTAATCAGGCTCATTTTGTCGCCCGACCACATTGTGACATTGTGGTAAATCGCGTGGCTGATGATCAGGATGATGACAAGCAAAGGCACCTTTGAATCGTCATATTGCGGTGTGGAGCAGCTGGAGACGCTTCTGTCCTCCTGCGGTTCACTCTTGAACGGTTGGGCCTCATGTAAGCTCAGCAAGCGTTGGGCTAATACTAGGACATTTGCAATTGCCAGATGGCTCTGGTCTGGGATGGACTAGTGGCTGTCAGTGGAGTTTTTTATGCATACAGCTGCCAAGAGGATGGTGAGATGGAACCATCACTTCAAACTGACCAGCCTTGCCTGAATAATAATGGTAACCATGAAGAGCTCTCGAGGACTCGGCCCTTGTCTGGGGCGACCACTATAACCTAACCTAACCTTCAAGTATCCCTTCTCCGTCTACATATTCCGATAATAGGTTTAATAATGGCAGATGACTGTTTAAAATTGTAAAGTAACTACTGGTAACTAGGGTACTCACAATGAGCGATAAGTCTCTGAGTGGAAGTGCATTGCCCTTCTAAACTTATTCGCCCACATTTTAAATAGAGAGCTTTTCTGAGCTGGGGTATTGGGCCGCCGCACAATGGGCCAGGACCGGAAAAAATTATTCTTGTGATGGTTTGCCTTCACCCACTTCGCTTTTTAAAACGTTGGCAACCCTCATGCCTACAATTAAGAAATGGGGCCATTGAAAATTTTTTATATTGATACTCATATTGTAATAGCTTATTAGACATCATATAACTTTTGAATAATTTAATTAAATTTGACTTTTCAAAGAGGTGGAAACACTTTTCAAAAAATACTTTTAAACTACAAGCGTCGTAAAACTTTTTCGTCTGACACCCATATTGTGATACATATTTCAATTACCTTATTTCTTTAATTCAAGTTGAATTTAATTTTTAAACAGTTGGCAAACCTCTTAAATGTCATTTAGAAATAACGTTTTTTTGAAACCATTTCGATTGATAGCCATATTGTAAAAGTTCATTTGAATTGAATTTAATATTTTATCAGCTGGCAACTCTCTTCAAACACTTATAAGATATTTTAAATGTTCAAACAAAGTATTCATTAAAACTTGTTTGTTTTAATATTTCATATAACTTGTGAATAATTTAATTAAAATCCACTTTTCAAATAGGTGGCAACACTCTTCACAATAATTTCAAACTACAATCTTCCTCAACCCCTTTTGTCTGGCACTCACTAAAATGGCAATGCGCTTAGCAAATACAAGTACATAAATATGTGAATTGTCAATAGCTAATGTTGTTAAATGAAAGAATTAAATCTGACCCTTTCGGCGTGTTGGAAAATATTTGTACGATAAATTCAGCTTAAATTTCAAAACAAAAGAATTTTAATTTCGAGACTAAGAAAAAGGTTTAACATAGCTCGAATAATAGCACTCTTATGTACTTACATATATTTAAGTATGTACTTTTCTACAACTCACGCCGTTATCAAAACTAAGTGGCAGCAATTTTCTTTCACCATCCGCTGTTTGTTTGTTTAGGACGCCCACAAAATAAAATGCCGCAAAAAAAAGGGTAACCGCTCCACTTGCGCTTAACTGGCCATTTGTGGTTTTTCAATTTTACTATCTCTGCCATCTCAAAAAAAAATAAAAATAAAACTAAAAACAAAAAACGAACAAGGGCATAAAAAATTAAAAAAAAAAATCCGAACGACACTTAACTGCAGTATGACCTACCTACCTACCTAGCAAGCTATCTGCTACACTTCAGCGGCCGTGGGCAAGTGGGCGCAAAGTGTTCGTATTTACGAATGACTGCCTGCTTGGTTGGTGTTGTGCATTTTAATGCCACATCAATGGTGGTGGTAGTTTTATTTAATTTCCTCTTAACCTTCGCAATCATTTCTCACTTTGATCGAGGCTCATTAATCAATTTCCGTTTGCCACTTCCGTTACGTTGTGGTTGCCACTTTGCTCGTTTAATTTTTTCCTTATTACCTTATACATACAAATTTATGTACATATATTTGCTTCTGCTTTTCAGCATAAAATATTTCTTTTCACGCTCCACATTTTTCTTCTGAACCGAAAATTCGTACTTTTACACTCAACATTTCATCGCATTACCTCTTTTGTCAATTTTTAACACTTTTTTCACCAAAAAAAAAAAAAACAAACAAACTTTTCTTTTTTCTTTCTTGGTGCCGTTCTTCATCCCTACCTTCGTGCCTGCTGGCATTGCCCATTTGGCCACTTTCGTTGGAATGCTGCTTTTGGGATCTTATTGCCTGCTTGCCCACCAATTGTCTGCGCCCTCTGATGTGATGGCCATCAACAGGTCTCGTGGATACGTAAACGTGATTTGCATATACTGACTGTGGCCACGGCGACGTATACGTCGGATAAACGTTTTCAGGTGAGCAACAACACACACACGCACACACACGCACACAATTTTGAAACTCCTTATCAAGTGCTTTTTGAACTCTGCAGGTAGTAAATTAATAATCGTACATTTGTATATACATATGTACATACATATGTACGTATGCATGTGTGGATATATTTCTGATCATTCGAATACATATATGTATTTACATATGTACATATGTGTGTATTTATTTAGTGAAAGTGTAAATAGTGAAGCATAAAAATTGGGAAATGAAAAATAAACATCAAAGGAAATGGCCTGCGGTTGCAGGTTCTTATTTAAGGAGATATGAATGTAAGTGCGTATGTATGTGCATTAGGGTGGTAAAAAAAAAATGAAAATGTTAAGCTCTCACCCCTACGATTTTTCTAAATGGAAAAAAGAAACAACCATTCTTTTTTTAATATTTGGAACCACCTCAAAGCCCATGAAGTTTTCCATGGCGACAAAACAACTTTTCGTAGAAATGGTAGAAATGGTATTGTAAATCAATATTTTTCGATCGGAAAGCTCTGTTTTTATTCTGGACACTTAGAATGATAATAATAGATTGTTGATTTTACTATTTTTAATACCAACGATATTTAGTGAGTCACCCCATTGCATTTTTGGTATTTTTTTGGGACTTGTAAAAATTAGTTTATATCAAAAAATGGTTAAATAAACAATTGGATATTGTTACTGGCAGTCGCATGAAGAGAAACAGAGTTTTCCGATCGAAAAATATTGAGTTTCAAGAATTCTATACGTTTTCTACGAATAAATGTTTTCCCATATAAAATAAGTGAAAACTTCACAGAAAACAGAGTACCCGTATTTTTTGTATTCTGTAAGAGCTAAACGTTTTAAACTTACCTCTCCCGGCCCTCCCCATGTTGTTTTGGCCCATCCTAATTGTTATACATACATACATTAGAATGCCTCACCAAAAAAAGTTGCGGTATTTCCACTGGAATTATAAAATTTATTATATTCTTAGACTGCCGCAAAAGTATTAAGATTGACGTGAGCTAGGCTCACGGAAAGTACCTCCAAAAATCTGATTATTTTGATTTCGGTTGTAAACTTTTTAAATATTTTATGCTGAACTTTTCAACTTAAGCCCTTCTATCTTTTGGGGATTTTTTCGAAATATTTTACTTTTTTTTATTTTTTTTATTTTACTTATCTTATTTATAATAGAGTATCAATTTTTATTTTATGGGGAGTGATGCACCCTAATGTACATACATACACAACTACGAATGGTAATCAAATGAAATGCGCACTATGCTTACCAGCTTTAAGTGAAATACGCTTTGCAAATTTTCCATTCTGATGGCTGAAGAATTTTTTATTCACTCACGAATATACCAAACGTCGCCTCATCGGATGTTTTCATTGTCGATGCCTCCGCGTCATACGCGTATACATACCAGCACCGGCCATCTAAGTGACTTATGGTGTGTATTTTTGTACGACGAGAGAGGCCGACACTGTCCAAAGAAGCACTCAAGGCGAATTTATGCAAGGTGGCAAGAATACAACAACACCAACCACATGTTGTGGCGTATTAATATTTATTTCAATAGTTTTATTATAGAAGTTGAGTGATCCCTTTTCTTCAGGAGCCCCTCCTAACCGAAATTCTCTGTCGGGAATGGAGATTCTATGCCTCTTTGTGAAGTTATGACTTGATGCACTGTAATCCGTCTCGTATATCTAAGTTCTTTAAGATTGGGGTGTGTCCATCGTGAGTGTCTCTCCAGCCTGGTAGCTGGAAAGATGATAGGCTAATAGGTATAAAATCTTTGGCGTTCATGTGGCATGTTTTTTCTGACTTGGGCTTGTAACAGGACAGGAGATACTTCGTTTTGTTGCCCAGGCCCAGGCGCTTTGCTGCTCTCCTTAAATTCACGAAGGCAGCAGAGAGAAAGCACAAATGTACGCTCTTTTAATAAAATTTAAGTGAGCGGTTTTAGTCTATGCCTCTTAATATCTTCTCCAACATCAGGTCGCCGTGATTGTTCTTGCAGGAGTTCGCTCTGGTCTTGAAACCTTCCATAAGTCCCCGAACTGACTGGTAAAATTTTCTGGCCTTTTTTCTTGTCGCAGAATGACGGCTCCCGTTGCAGAAGTCCACGCATGTGTTAAAATTTTTTGACCGTCATTCATCAGAGAGTGGCCAACACCTATTATTTTCCTTTTCGTTCACATAGCTCACTTCTTTCGGTGTTTACACCAAGTATCTTCTTGCTTGCAACCTTTTCGAAGCGAGCTAATTGTGAGAAATTAAAACCTAAACTAAAAATTAAATTAAAAAGTACTCCAGCCGTTCATCGTAGTGCACAGATTTGAAATTAAACGCTCCGTTGAAGAAATGTTATAATAATCCCAAGCCATGAATGGATCTTCTCCATACAGTGATTTTTCATTACGTAATTTTCTGAAATTATAAACCTTATGCTCTTAACTCCGAAGCTTATGTTACTTAGTTTTCAAGCTAGCACCAAGTTACAGCCACGATTATTTCATCATTCTTATGACACGAGTATTTACTTTTCCTCTCAGCAAGTAAAACATGCGGGTAAACAACACCTGAGGGAGGCTATTCTTACACATGCACTGGATTACATTTACAAGTACCGTATGTATTTACTTATGGGAATTGCAGCATAAATATGCACATACATACATAAGGTATACACATACATATGTCCATATACTTCCCACACAAATGTGATAGAAAGTGTACTTTTCCATTTCTATTATTACACCAACCGACCAAATTCAGCTATCGTACTAAGTATATATGTACTTAATGCTTTCACTGAAATTAAATTAATTGAATTGCTGCAATGGCGAGTATGCATAAATGTGTACATATGTACATATGTTTGTATGCATGTTTAACTATCTACAAACATACGTATGGGTCAATCGATATCAATCGACGAACTTCTGCCAAAGGAAAAGCTAATTTTTTTTTATTTTTTTAACTCCAAATTAAATATAAATTTAAATTAAATAAAAAATGTTTTACACAACTTTAATTTTTCAAAGTTCAAAAAAGCGTATTTTAAAAAACAAAATGTACTCAAATAAAAAAGAATGCAAAAAGTTTGATTAAGTGTTTGTTTTTACGATTTTTTTAATTTCAAAATTCTAAAACTTTTTTATCTTTCGAATTTTTTTTTTTAATATAGGTACTTTACTCTGTACTCTATAGCCACAAATATCACCTCTGAAACCTTGACCAGAACCATTTTTGTAATTACATATAAAAGGTTTTGAGATATTCAAAACATCTTTCGAAAAAAAACATTATTTTCTATTCATTTTTTTCAGTTTCAAAAACCTGTTATTTTTTATTGTTAAGCACGAACTTTATGTCAAATTTTATGTAATACTTTCGCCTGATTTAAAAAAAAAAACCTGAAATTTTTAAGGTAATTTTTAAGATAAGAATTTTTAAACTTAAAAAAAATATTGCAAACGCTAAATCAAAAATAAATTTAAATTAAATAAAAATATTTTAAATGCAATCCGGGAAATCGTGANTTCGCCTGATTTAAAAAAAAAAACCTGAAATTTTTAAGGTAATTTTTAAGATAAGAATTTTTAAACTTAAAAAAAATATTGCAAACGCTAAATCAAAAATAAATTTAAATTAAATAAAAATATTTTAAATGCAATCCGGGAAATCGTGAAATTTTTAACTTTTAAAATTCTGTAATCGTTTTATTTTTAAGCACAAACTTATATAAATTTGTGGCTGAATTTTATGTAATACTCTCGACGGATTTAAAAACTCCTGAAATTTGTAGGTATTTTTTTTAAGATATGAATTTTTAGACTTTGAAAAAAAAAATATTGCAAACTATGAATCAGAAATAAATTTAAATGAAATTAATTATTATTTAAAGTTAGCAAACAAAATTTTTCAAAATTCGCAAAATCATATATTAAAAACACTTATAACATTTCAGAATCTTTTAGGATGAGGTGGAGATCTTGTATAAAAAAAAAATAGTCAAAAATTTTGTTAGGTATTTGTTTGTACGATTTTTTAATTTAAAAATTCGAAGACATTTTTATTTATCGATTTTTTTTAATATATTTTTGCTGTAGCCCCAAATGTTATCTCTAAAACGAGACTAGGACCATTATTTTAACTATAATAGGTTTTGAGATATTCAAATATGAAATCCGAAACTCCGGGAAATTGTAAGATTTTGAACTTTCGAATAAATGTTTTTTTTTTTATTTTTTTACATATTTTCAATTTCAAACTTCTGTGAATTTTTTTACGTTTAAGCAAAAACTTACATAAATTTGTGACTCAATTTTGTGTAATGCTCTCGATTGATTTTAAAAAACCCTGAAATTTTTAAATTGTTTTTTTTATGATATGAATTTTTAAACTTTGAAAAAAAAATGTATTTAGAGTTATTTAGCAAGAAAAAAATTTCAAAATTCTAAAAATCATATCTTAAAAACGCCTTGAAAATTTCACAATCTTTTAAGGTCAGTTGGAGGTGTTGTATAAAAAAAAATTTGCCAAAAATTTTATTAGGTGTTCGATTTTACGTTTTTCTGAAATTCACAATTCTAAAAAGAATTTATTTTTCATCATGACTTCAATTATTACCAGAAATCGTACACTTTTCGCTTATGTGTATTATACTACGAAAAAATTTTTGGGTGCATTTGTTTGCAGGGAATCTCTGCGTATTTTTTTCTATAGGTCCAAGTACCACTTCTAAAGAATTTTTTAAGATATTCAAAAAACAAACTAGCAAAATCCGGGAAATTGCGAAGTTTCTTTATTATTTGTTATTAGATTTTTTTAATTTCGAAATTCTGTACAC
Source organism: Rhagoletis zephyria (assembly GCF_001687245.7). Taxonomy (NCBI): domain Eukaryota; kingdom Metazoa; phylum Arthropoda; class Insecta; order Diptera; family Tephritidae; genus Rhagoletis; species Rhagoletis zephyria. Next base: position 40,144 of record NW_016162638.1, read on the forward strand.
TTTTTTATTTTTGTATTTTTTACATATTTTTTCTTTATAAATATTACCATTTTTGATAACTACAATAGTTTTTTAGCACCTCAAAATAAACTTTCAAATTCCCAGAAATTGTGAAGTTTAGAATTTTGCAGTAACTTTCAAAAAAATTTGTTTTTTTTTTTCATTCGGCAGATCCTTGCTACACGCTAAAAGTTCTGACCGTAATTAAACCAAATCAAGAAATGACCGATTCCGACCATTAGTCGATTTGACATGGATTGACCCATTTGCTTAAGATATTGGTGTGTATTTAAATGCATTGTGGGCGAAGGCTGCTCTTTCAAGGAATAACCACTTATTCAAACTCATTTACATACTTACTTAAATAAGCAAGGATTATTATACTTTGTGTGTGTATATATGTATGTCGGTATGTAGGTAGCTATGTATGAGGATATAAAATTGTGTTTGACTACCTTATTAAGCAATGTTTAACTAGAATGTACATTTTTATGTAGTACCGTAAAGACCGTAATTTGCAGACGGTTTCATATTACCGATATATTGTTATATACTACATATACATATGTCTGTATGTATGTAAACACGGGTATCTGTATGTCATTTGAAAGTATGTCAACACTTTTATAGTTGTTCCCCTATTCTATATACTGCATATGTATGTATGTCACTTCACTTAGCAATCACTTAGTTGTAACTGCGCATACGAGTGAATTCAACTTTGATGCACTGCGTGGGGATTCAGATGTTATTATTATTATTTTTTTCCTTTTTTTTCAATTTAATACAGTTTGCAGTTGCGTCCTGCAGGTGTTGGACAACTCAATGCACATAAGTGAAATACGTAACTGTTTCCCGCACAACGTATATGTATGTATGTACATAAGTATGTATTTTTATGTGCTTCAACAGATAGAGGATACATTAGGATGTCTCACGTTCCAAAGAAGAAAATGATTAGTTTACTTGGACTGTTTTTAAAAGTATCCTTGAAACATTGCGTTTTTTTTACTGGAATGCATAACAATGCTAATTTAAGATAACGCACTTTACACTAATTTTTTTTTAGAAAGTAACTCATTAACACATCAAAAGCGTCAAAAAGTGAAACGATTTCAGAGGCAAAAAGCCAAGAGTTGCTTGTTGAGAAAGTGTGTATAACCAGCAACAGTTTGCCGTCTATTATCATGCTATGTACAGACTGATTCGGGAATACGAGATTTCACTAATATTGCAGACACCCCAAGTGATGATTTGAATTTCTTGCAGGGATAATCGCTATATAACTTTTATTAAACAAATACATTTTTTATGATTATTTACTGAATTTTATTTTTTGCATTGAAAATTAAAGTAATTTTTGGAGTTTTATGTTTTATTTAATAAATTTAAAAAAAAAACAGTTTTTAAGTTTTAGTTTTTGCTTAGAAAAGCAGCTTATGTTGTTCTCCTTAAGAACCGTAGCGAGCTAAATTT
>NW_016162639.1:0-41613 GCF_001687245.7 Rhagoletis zephyria
AATACCATGGGACAGAATTCGAAAAATTGCTGATGTAATTAGTGCGGTAGAATTGATCAGATGTACATATGTATGTAAGTATGACCTCGGCATCTATAAACTATTTACTAAAGTCTCCTCTGCGTCTAAGCTGCGCTTATAAGAAATAGATTGTAAAACAAAATAAAACTAAGGAGAAGCTATTGATTGCGAACGTGATACAAGAGTAAGTGATACCAATATTCATAATTACACACATACTACTGATGAAGGTAAAAATATCTACATATCTAGATAGCTACCTGATATACCGTTGTTTATGCTAATGACCTAATGACTGCCACCGAAGTGCTACTGTTCGTTTGCTTAATGGCAGCTAAAAATTAAAGATACTCAAAATGCTCATATGTAAACAGACATAGTTACCACCAATTAGATGAATGCGACCCAAAACACTCCACTGGATGCTGATAATTAAACACTCAAAAAGAAAAAAATTTAACCGCAGAACAGACCTCAGGAAATGGAGAATCTTAAAACACTACAATTAAGTAAAACACAAAGAAAGCAAGAATCGACAAATGGAGTTAGGGCCACTTGGAATTGAGTGGAATGTTTTGTAGCTTATGGTCGTATTGTGGCTATGGCCAAATGTAATGAATAAAAACCCAAAATTCATGCAGCTGCACAACACAAACGCTTCAGAGCCATTCGAAGTTATACACCTCGTCGCGGCGCCGATTAACCAATGCCACTAATTCATGCAAGCAATTCACGTACACAGCATCGTAAACATTCATCAATTAGTGAAAATCGAAACGTTTTAAGTGCATTGAGAATACATTACCATCAAGTGAATATTCATGCCACACGCAAGCGTCTCTGCAATCACAGATTAATAACACAAACTTTGTACATCAAGTGAAGATCAGTCATCAGGTACAGATCGCCAATTGTTGTGGCGCACCAAACTTTCTTCGGCTAAACAATCGGTTGTAACAACTTGAGATACGAGTACGAGCGTTGAGAGATACGCTTGAACCATTTGAGTTGCATTTGCAGTGTGTATCCGGTCAGTACGAGTTTATACTAATGTGTCGCAGCAAGCTTCTACAGAAGTCAGCGAATACTGATAAAGACACTGCCGAGTCAGCGACGACAACAAACAACAGCGGAATTAGCGATAGTTCAGGTACAGGGATTGCCGCTGCAACTAACGGTCATTATAAAATGGTAAGTATGTACTTATATATCTGCTTATTTTCGAGAACTAATAATCGTTAGGACCTGGTTATAATGGAAGTAACGGGACGGAGTGAAATGTCACTTAATTATCTAACAAGTCGATGTCTGTACATTAAAGATATTGAAAAAAAAATTAATATGGGGGGTCTTTAAAAGAGCAACGAAGCCAAATCAACAATTTTTTTAAATTTTTTTTGTCTGGCTGTATATTTGTGTGCGCATCACTGGAAAACTAATGCATGGAATTGAATGCAGTGTTTACCTATGTATTGCTAGAGGTCTAACTTAAAATATAGAAAGAAAAAAATTACAGAGTTGCCACCTGTTTGAAAGTTGCAGTCTAAGTAAATTGATAAAATAAAGTAAATATTGCAATATGGCTGTCAAAAAAAGAGGTTTAAAACGGCTTATAGAAGAAAATATTTCTTGGGGGTGGCCACCTATTTTAAAACTTTAATTTATTTGAATTGATAAGATAAATTGAACACATATTGCGATATGGGAATAAAAAATAAAGAGGTTTAGGAAAGTTTACTGCTGGAAATATGTGAGGGGGGTTGCCTTTTGTTTGAAAAATTTTATTCAATTATATTGTTAAATAAATTAAATATTATAATACGAGTATCAAACAGCACAAAATACTTTTAAGGCGCAGTGAAGCACACCGGGTATTTGCTAGTTTTGTATACAAAATTTGACAGTTAAACTAAAGATAAAAAATTTTCAAGCTTCTCTAGGCTTTTTGCCAATTTGAGAGAATACCGTTTATTTAGTTTTTTTTAAGAGGGGAGCTTCAGTTAGTAGATATAGACGTTTAATATATAAAAGTCGAATATCCCAATCAAAATAATAAAACAAATTTAATCCTTGGTGTAATTATGTGATTTAGCAAAAAATGGTTTCCTCTCAGTACCCCGAGATAGGCTCTTTTTGTGAAAAGTGAGTGAGGCTTTCAAATACTAAATACACATCGACGGCTTATATTCAATACCCTCTATCTGCAATTTTCACAAAGATTATATTATGATATAAAAATCCACCTTAGACTTAACTTACATCGATGATGTTAATGCTAATGTTGTTATGAGAATTTGCTATTGAATTGCAAAGTTAAAATTAACATAATGATCAGCGTTAGGTCCAGGGCCGTAGTAATCTTCCTGGGACGAGAATGGGTTTTTCTCCAAATAGGACATTTAGTGCATTGAATCTTATAAGAACCATGTCCAGGTCAAAGAAGAATTGAGATTAATTCCTAAACCATATTACCCTTTGACTTTCCAATTTTTCCGGCTGACGTAAAGATCGCAGAACAATATTCAACGGATAAAAATGGAAATAGCGTTCCAGAAATAATGAAAATGTGTGCCCCGCTTAACTTAGCGGGAGAGGCTTTTGCAAAAGGATAGCTGAAATAGCCGTTTTAATGAAATTATACTTTGAAATTACTATAATAAGGCAATTATTTAAAACTGTTAAAGCAACTTATGGATGGTTCCACCCTATGAAGCTAAATTTTTGGTTTGATTTCCTTCAAAGTTTAGAGCCACACATAAATTTTGCAAGACAATTCAAGAAGGAGCAATTGATTTTACGATATGTACTTCGAAAATCTTGTATAAGTCCCGTAAAGTTATAGCAATACGCAAAGCGTTCGAATTCTTCGTAAAATCATCTCGGGTCTCTGCACCACATCTTGTGAATAAATTGAGTGATATATTTTTTTTTAATTTTATTTAAACTGTAAAGGCGTAGAGTGGTAGCATAAAGGTCCGGGGACTGTCTTTCGATACGTCAATAAAATAAAAACAGCTTCAAATGATAAAATTTTAAATTTCGAAAAACGGAATCTCATTGGTTTTTTTTACAAACTTTTATTACGTTCCACCGGTGTGCAATCAAATCCTGCAATAAATTTTTAACCAATGTCCCGATGAGCTAGAGACTTTAAACTTAGCTAAAAACTCGATGACAATGCAATGTGAAGTATGAATTAATCCGCTAGGTGGCGCAGATGTCGAGGTATTTAAAAAAGCCGTATTTATGATCAGATATGGTTCATATTTGAAACAGAAAAATTTCCTCAAAAAAAAATTTGGCCGATAGGTGGCACAGGAGTAGATATATTTTGAAAACCCATATTCGTAGTCCGATATGGTTCACATTAGAAATGTATATTATGTATGTACTTGAATGGAAAGAAATAATACTGGAGAAAATATAGCCGTTAGGTGGTGCGGGGTCGGTTTTTTTCTTTTTTTATAAACCAATTCCAAATCAGATGATTGCTTAAAACGCCAATATTACGAAAGGCGTGCGCTAGAAAAGGACAAGAAGGGAAAAATATGCCTTTTTACAGGGTTGAGTGCAACATCAACCACATGCACCGTGAAAGGGCAACATTTTTGGAAGAAACGAAATCGCTATTAATGAATTTGTTTTCATCGTATTTGTTTGTTTTCAAGTTAGTGGTTTTTACTTTGCTTTACAATTGTTTACTTCCTGCTTGGCATGACGTACTTTTTTTTTTATATATCGCCATGAAAAATTCAATATTTCCAATAACACAAAACTAAGCTCCCAGACCTATCACAGATTCCGAGTGAACTCCCGTCGTGGAAAAACCTCCCGTCACGAATTCGGGAGAAATGCTATCAGCAATTCCGACGCATTCGTCGTATGTTTTGTTTTAATAATTCTAAATCAAAATGAAATAAATCAAAATAAAATAACTCGAAATCAGTGATACCATTCTCACGAATTTCGAATTTTCGGGAGAATTTCGTGATCTCAGACGGAATTCTTGATAGGCTTGTCCAAATTAATTTGCGATGATAACGAGTTTGCGAACTTACAGGCCTATGCGCCCTTATATATGTATATACCACGAACGTGAAATATGAAACCAATAATACATGTTATCATAACAGTACGTCGAATTATCACCTTAATTTTGATCTCTCCGGTGCGGTTTTTTCCGACATTGTTACGGAGTTAGTACGCTCCGCAGAGAAGATTCAAAACAAGCTTACAATAAATCAAAAACAAAAATTATAATGGGAGCATCCGTACCTACAAACATAAATAGTATGTATAGTATACATATGTATGTAAGTATGTACATAGCAAAATAATCTCATCCGAGTGCACAGATGGGGAAACCTATCTCCGGCTAATATTTACTGGTACAGCAAATCAATCGTCTCTACATATATGGATTTGTACGTATGCGCATATGTATGTGTATATAATATACAGTCCTAATTATATGTACATATGCATGTATGTATGTAAATATGTATTTATAAAAAAAAAATAGCTAAAGAAAGCTATCACGAGCTACAATCTCAACTCAAAGAACATCGATTTTCGAATCATTCAGATTTTCTTATTCGAATCGTGCGCGTCAAGACTCAAAGAGCGGTTAAGTTTAAGACCGTATTTAAATAACTAACGGAAACGAGTTTCAAATTTAAGTTCAAGCTTTAAAGAACCACTGAAATCGATAAGAAAATACTTCATTAAACCGAAAAGTGAGTTTAAAACGAAAAACGGTGATTTTCATTGATTTCTAAAAAAGCAATTTTAGAACAGTGAAAAGAAAGAAACAAGTGCACTCATCTGCTTGTAATCTGTTAAGATTAATTTTTCCAGGCGTTTTTGAATTACAATCTGTAAATACTATATTGAAAAGTATACATACATACATATATGTTTGTGGGTATTTAAATTCCATAATAAACTGATAAATACTGAACATTGACCTTAACGCACCGTTTAATTTGACATACGTACACGTACTTACATACTAATGTATTTATAAATGCACTTATGTATAAGTTTAAATTACGCTTTTCGAAAATATTTTGTCAGCTAAGAGTTGAAAGTTATTGTATTAGCGAAAGAACAAAATCAAAAATTAAAATTAAAAAAATATATACATGCCTTCGCAATTAGACCTATTCAAGGCCACCATATATGTAAATCGAGAGTAGAAATATTTTTAATGCTACCAGTCTTAGGTCGGAAGCTTTCCATCTGTAATACACAGAATCCTGCAGAATCGAGAGCTAGCTTATAACCCCTCAAGACCTCAGTATGAACCAATTAAGGTAGACTATTTTTGTTTTTTTTCTTACTTTTCAGGGCATAAATGAAAAATTTGATTTTTTTATATTTTTGAAATAATTTAATTTTCAATAAAAAAAGAAAATAAAAATTTTAACATAATAGCACAAGTTGTTTATCGTAAATGATCACTTGCCAACCCAATTGAAGTACATTATAACCAGCGTAAGTAATATTTTTAATTGCTACTCTATTTAAACCATATTTTCAAAATTGCTTTCTATTTCCGCCCGGTCAAGTTAGATTTTCAAGGTTGCAGTAACTCCCATAAAGCTGAAAATTGGTACGAATGTCATTATAAATGAAACGAGAAAAGTCCTTATCGATCCCAGATCTGTAAAAAAAACTTATTCAAGGTCAAAGGTCAAATAAATTGATGTTTACAATTTTTCAGCTAAACCGTAAGGTTTAACATAAAAATAGGTTAGAAAAATGTGTAGATCATGCAAACCCTTTAAAACCCTTTATGACACTTTTTCCTAAGAGTCACCATTTCTGGGATATAACGACTCAATCGACATCCATTTCGTAAAAATTCATTTAACTTATAAAATACTTTGAGATGAATTTAATTTTCTAACAGGTGGCAGTATAAAAAATTCAGTCTGTATGGCAGGTGTCACGGGCCATTTTCCAAGAAACCACATTTTTTCCATGAGTATAGTATTGATTTCATATACACATCTCCATACGAAGTTCCAGCACTTTACCACAAATACTTCCAGAGGTATGCAGTATGTATGGGAGATGCCACGCCCTTTTATCTAATCGGGATACAAGCTATCCTATCTTTTAAGTTGGGCTAAATGAGACCAGTATGCAAAATTTCATAAAAAATAAAGCTAAAACGTGAAAGCGTAACAAACAAACCTTTCGCATTTATATGAGTAAGGATTATCCAGTACTAACCATTAAAATTCTTCTCTCTTACGTCAGGATTTTTCTTAAAAGGACTTTGAAATTTGAAATTTTCAAACAAATTTTTAAAAAACTCAGTGCAATTCTACATTCTAACACAAATATGCGTATCATATTAAAGAAAAAATTCGATAGAATTAAAAAGGTTTAAATATTTTGGTGCAGAAAGACGAATAGGTACCGAAAAAGTCCTTTTAAAATTTTATCCTTGAATATCCTTGCAAATTTTCAATATGTATCTTTGAAAACTGTTATGTTAAGGACTAATATACATGATGTGGTTGTACATAAAGAAATAAAATTAATTAAAAGCGCATTTTCAATACCTAGTACCAGATTGGCCAAGCATATACTTTTTAAAGTTTTCAAGGTTTGGATATCAAATACTGGTAATTTGGATAGCTTTAAAAAATATTGGCTGCATTTCTTTATTCATTCTGAACATTTGGAATAAACTTTTTTATTTACTTATTCTTTAGAATATTCCTGATGATATGCTAACGTATATTTCAAACCTATTCTGTTTGTTCCGGCTGTGAAATGAGATTATCCGGAATATATAAAGAAACGCAGCCATTATTGAAATAAAAAAAAAATGGATTTCGATATCTATTAAGTAAATTTCTTACTCAGAAATTAAGGTGGCAATCCTATTCCGAAATGCGCCGGAATGAATAGACATATCTTGAGGGTATATGTATTGTGTATACTTAAAAAAATGCTGATTGAAATTAACAAAATAAAAGTTTGTATTACATAGAAGCGTGGCAAACCTGATCGAAAATATTTTCTGACCAAAGTCCTCAACAATTCCTTTCATTTGAAATCCATAATGTTTTAGAAAAATTGTGTTGAATCGAAAATAAGTGGCAACCTTACACTACTATCCTAAGGGATACCATTTTGTATATAGGGAAAGCATTGTTTATAACACCTTCTCTTGGTATCCATGAATAGTAATATTTCAACTTTTTTCTAAACAAAAAAAAAAAATAAATAAATGTGCGATTCGAAATAGGTGACAACCCTATTAAAAATGTTGATTTATGGATCTTTAAATTATCTTCCTTATTATGATGTTTTAATTAATTTGCAACTAATTTCGAATAGGTGGCAAGCTTATACGAGTCTTCTCGGAGATAGTGCCTATTCAGGTAACCTTAGAATCCAAAAGATTATCTGCATACAATATTTCATCAAAATCGTTAGAGCCGTTTCCGAGAACACTATGGATGTATTTACATATATACAAGAATTGCTCGTTTAATGCAATAAGATTCGTTCTTGGGAAGCAAGACTTGATATTTTTGTTGTTTCTACAGAATTTTCTTTCATTCCTCTTTTTTTTTAATTATGTTAGTTGATCATATTTTTGAAATTGGAAAGTCCTTTAAAAAAAATTCTGAAGTCAGCGATTTTCTGTTTCAGTTCTTTAAGGGTAGCATTACATGTAACTTTTTATTTTGGCTATTAATCGGACGATAAGACTAATTTTTTACCTTTTATTAATTTTTTTTTGTTAAAACAAGTGCTTGAAGAAAACGAATGCGAAAGGTTTTCCTTCCTTTCTGTAAAATTTGGAAAACTGGACTTGGTAACTTTCTACTCTAACCTAGCGATATATTTTTTATTTTTATTTTATTTTTATTTATGCGCTCCTTTAACAAAAAGCGCTGAAGTAGCTATACTTCAAATCAGGATACTTACTCAGGGCTAATAAATTTAAGATGGACTAAGAATGTCTTAAAATTTATTAGCTTTTGAAAAAGATGGCATATATAATTTTTTGTCCCTTAATCGGCTTCTATTAATACAACAGCATCAATAGTAACTTGCTTCTTATTTACATACATATGTATGTACATTTTACAGGTGAATAAAACTTGCACCGAAATGGCGCTTTCCAAGGTCGATGCCAACAACTCTGAATTGGATCAGGAGCGTTACTTACGTGATGCTACACATCATTTTCGTGGCATAGAAAAACCTCTCAAATATGGTCCCACCATTGATAATCTAACGGATCTGATCTCGGCCCTTCACAAAGAATTCGAAACGAGCTATGTAAATATAGAGATGGTTAATCACATAATGTTGACATATAAGTCGAATCCGCGGGAATGGAAACGTTTCGCTAAGTTTGATCGTTATAAATACACACGCAATTTGGTTGACGCCGGTAACGGTAAATTCAATTTGATGATCCTATGCTGGGGTGAAGGCCAAGGCTCAGCCATACACGATCATGCCGATTCACATTGTTTTATGAAAATGCTTAAGGGTGATCTACAGGAGACAAGGTATGAAATGCCATGTACCAAGGCTATAGATATGCCCAGTGTAGATATTGGTCAAACTAATGATGACGATGATGATGATGAAGAATTCAATAGCGAAGAATTGAAGACGATAGGCTCTTCATCGATTAGTTTGAATGATGTTGCCTATATAAATGGTGGGTTTGTTGAAATGAAATATGTATGTTTAACAGTTTACTAAAACTATCTTTCGATTTCAGATAATCTTGGCTTGCACCGAGTGGAAAATCCTAGTCACATCGAGACGGCGGTGTCGCTTCATTTGTATTGTCCCCCCTTTGAGGAGTGCTCTGTCTTCCATAAGAACTCTGGCAAGCGTATAAAGTGTCCTGTGACCTTTTGGAGTAAATATGGTGTGCGTCAGCATCAGTCCAAATAATAGAATTTCACCGTATGAGATTTTTTCCTTTTGCATATCAGAAACGCTTTGAAAGATCAGATGATATGATCCTGTATAAAAACAACAAACCTACTAGAATATTTTAAAATACATATGCCTTATTTTGAATTTTCTTATAAATTTAACGTAACAGAGTTTTGTAAACTATTTGTACAGCGAACGGGTTTAAAGCAAAAATTTATCATTCCAAACGGCCGGCTTTTGTTTTTAATTCTTAAAATATTATGGTTAGTAAAATACAATTAAAATATATATATTTAAGTTAATTTTATAAACTACTTTTAGATATATATATTTTTATTTATATTGCAATAAAATCATATATGTACTATATTTAAAAAAAGTTTTTTGGGTTTTCAGTAGTTTCTCGCATAAAAAATTTAATGCAAATGTATGTACCCATATACCCGACTCATCATGTGCTGGACTGAGGCTGTATTTTTTAACTATGAGTTTTCAAGTGTACACTGAAAATTGTGTACACTCTTCATTTTGCGATTCAAGAAGTCTGGGAATGAGTTTTAGCTGTCAAAATTGTATACACTTCTATTTCGGAAAACTCACTTAGGGGATTCCCTTAAACTCTTAAAGTCTTAAACTGTGTACAACTTTTAAGTTTACGAGGCATTTATGGGAACACCCCCTTTGCGAAAAGGCGCGCAAAGTGACTGTGTGACTGATAAACTAGGATTTTGTGAAGCAATTTTTGTTTCGTAGTATTTTCCATAACATCCCGCCATCTTGCCTCTATCACTCTTGGCTAAAATACAATTAAAAATTCCCAAAATTAGCAGAAAACCTAAGTCAATACAGTTAGTGGATGAAATTCATTCATTTCATTCGCGTATTATTTTTTCATTTATTGTCATTATTTTATCATACATTTTATTATAAAAATTTCGGACCCTAGGCAACACTGAAGTTTACGAGGTCGTTTGAGCATCAAATTTGCCTCGTAAATTTACGAGGGGCTCGTTAATAGAGCTCCATACAAATTTTGACAGTTTTCTTACGAGGCTCGTAAATTTACTTGCTTTACGAGGTTTAAGACGCTTTTATAAGTTTAATAGAAAACCTCTACTGAATTTTATTCGGTGAGTTTTGCACTCTACATTTTCTCACAGTTACAGAATTGAGCCCCTGCTCTTTGGTTTAAATTTCCATTAATAGTTGTGTTTTTTTACAAATTATCCAGTAACTTGCCAGTAACTCTCCAGTAACTTTATTTCTAAGAATTCGCTCTCATAGAAAAAATTTGCAAAAAAGTACGCGAACGCTTTTCCAGTAATAATTTGCAAGTTTCATGAACAGCTCATAAATGGGTTGTTTATTCGCAGCAAATCCCTTATAAAACAATATATTTTGTATTTAAATAGGTTTATTTTGTGAAATTCAACAATAAAAATCCACAAACAGTTTCCTTATTAGTTTAAATTTCATCCAGCAACATGCGATCAGCTGTTTTTCGTACTGGCAAATTCTTACAAGTAAAAATTTATCCAGTAAAATCCAGTAAAAACTTGCAACTTCAGCTGTCATTTTTCGCTCTCTCAATTTCCCCTACTTTGCAAGTTTTTGCGTACGAAAACGCCGAAACATGAAAATTCGTAAAAACTTTTACTGGATTTTACTGGAAATGAGTAAAAAAACGCAACTAATGTGCTTCTTACGGCCCCTTTGTTTCCTAATACAGCGTTTACATGAGGCCATTTTACAGGTAATTAGTTGAATCAATAGTTGAACCAACTTCGTTGAAAGCGATTAACTAGTTCCAATGCCGTTTACACCAGACGAGTGTTACTTTTAAATAAATGTTGCCTGTAAAATCGCCGAAAGTAAACACTGTACTTTCCATTGAAATCAATGCAGATTAAAGAACTAGCAGAAACAACAAGATTCGTATATATGGTTGTTGTTTTTTTTAAAATATCAAAAAGATAAACAAAATTTGACAGTGTAGAGTAAAATTTTAGTGATAGTTCATTCCACCCGAGTTTAGCCTGCTGCAGTATCCAGAGCGAAGCTGGGCTATGGTGGTGCGCGAGTCTCCAGAGGCAATTTATTTTCGCGGTCAACTATGTTTGCGGGTGTAATAGTATGTACATTACGTTAATAGCTTTTTATTATTTTATTTTATCTTTATTCAGTCTATGATTTACAATCTTACAGACTAGAAGTAGGCTTAAAAGTATTAACGGTGACTAGTATATGTACAATTACGAAAATAGGTTTCAAGAGATGATTTAAAAAGACTTCTTGGAAACGAAAAGTCGATATCTAAGCTTTTTGAGATATTGTTAAATTCCACAAGGCCTCGAAAAATATGCGCAAAAGATGAGTAGTTAGTCTTAACGGCAGGAACGTAAAAGGGGATGTGAGAGCGAAGAGTTCTGAGAGCCACATAAAAGGTAACCTGCCCAAGAAGAGATGGGCAGTCAATGAATCCAGAGATAAGATCGAAGACGAATAGGAGTAATTGGGTACGCCTTCTATTTTCCAGTGATAGCAAATTTATTAGTTTACACCGGGAGTAATATGAGGGAATCGTATCTGAGAAGTTAAGAGAAGCGAGGGCAAATCGAATAAACACCTTTTGAACTCGCTCAATCCTAGAGGCGTGACAATTATAAATAGGGCTCCATATAATAGAGGCATACTCAAGTTTAGATCGTACTAAGGAATTAAATAATGCTTTCCGAGTGTAAGGGTCTCTAAAATCCTTGGCATATCTACGAATAAATGCTAAATTACTATAAACTTTTGGGAGTAAATGACAAACATGATTTATAAATGAAAAATTCGAGTCAAACACAACACCAAGATCAACAAATTCACTAACAGAAGTAAGCTGATGGTTTACGAGGTAGTAATTTGAAGTAACGGTATTTTGATATTTAGATAAGGTCATCTTAAAGCACTTTTTTACATTCAAAGACAGTTTATTATATTCACACCAATTTAAAAGACGATCTAAATCTTCCTGAAGAAAGAGAACATCAGATGAGGAGGTTATTCTACGAAAGAGTTTTAAATCATCGGCATACAATAAAAAACTGGCGTGTTTGAAACAGGAGCTAATATCGTTTATAAACAGGACAAACAATAGGGGGCCAAGAATGCTACCCTGGGGTACACCTGATGTTACAACAAAGGGATTAGATTTACAATCATCGATATGAACAGACAGAGTCCTATTTGTAAGGTAAGACTTTAGCCAAGCTAGGAAAATAAAGTGAACACCAATGCACTCCAACTTGTGTAGCAATAATAGGTGTGGTACCTTATCGAAGGCTTTAGAAAAGTCCGTATAAATGGTGTCTACATGCGAGCCATCTTTGAAGGAAGAAATACAAAATTCTGAAAAAGAAGCTAAATTAGTTACCGTTGAACGACCAGCTACAAAACCATGTTGGTGGGGTTCAATCATTCTTTTGGCAAGAAAAGAGAGTTTAAAATGTATCACTTTTTCGAATAGCTGTGAGCAGACAGACGGTTTCGAAATAGGCCTATAATTTGTGATATCGTTTCTATTTCCAGATTTAAAGACTGGGGTTATAGACGCAATTTTCCATCTGTTAATAAATAATCCAGTCGAAAGTGATAGGTTGAATATATGACATAAAGGAATACATAATGACAGACTACATCGTTTAACGAAGTGGGCACAAAAACCATCAGAATCACACTTCAATGTCGGAGTTAGGGTAGTCATGGCGGAAGCTATTGGAGAATAGTGCTGAAGTGGCAGTCTTTCCCCAAGTATAAATCTTTGATTACGCGTCTTTCTTCGCCGTCATCTAGGTTAGGTGTCTTTCTTCGCCGAAGTTTTTCTTAAGCGCCTTTTTTCGTAAAATTTTTGTATGCGTCTTTTTTCGTCGTCGAAACACTAGCGCGCCTTTATTCGTGTCTAGTGACGGTATACTTTTTATATACTTTTTTTATATATTTTAAACCACAGCCAACAATGAAATTCTGAGTTAAGATTCAAATTAAGCGCTCCGAAAATCTTCAGAAAATTTTGTACAGGTTTCTGTCGGCCTGTGTGATTCTTAGAAGTTTTTTTCTCGACGAATAAAACTAATGCCTGTGAATAATACTTATTTACAAACAACCAAATTTGTGGAACCAAAATTCAATTTCCAAGTGTTTGCATTTCAGTCTCAACAACAAAAACCCCGTGAATCAGCTATTTATCAAATTCTGGTCACGAAATGTGCAAATGCTACAACAATTTTATGAATTTACTAGTCTTTCTACTTGTGGTTTATTTAAATAAAACGTGAAATTTAGTTGAGACAGTTTAGCCCTTTTTTTTTGGCCAATTTAGCCGGTTGGTCCAAGAAGTTCTGGCAACACTGTCCATAACCGATTCCGGAAGGCTGTCAATTTGACATCTTTTTGCATAGCTTGTTTGTGGTTGTGGAGTATGATTTTTTTTGCAGATTTGTGTATTTTCTACAGTTCACGATTTTAATTGTGTTTTCTGTGCTTATCATAATTTAAAAAGATTAAATAAAACTGGATATATTGTGTATTAGTTTATATACTATTAAACTGACTAGCAATCGTTAATTGTGCAATGGCCTGTTTGTTGTGTTTGGAACATGGCATGACGCCGGCACGATTCATAGATATTTTTTCTGAGGAAGGTTGCCAAATGAATATTTGCAGCATAATTGCCAAACATCTATGGTTGAAAGTAAGTAAACTAAAATAATATTTGAAATTANATGGCCTGTTTGTTGTGTTTGGAACATGGCATGACGCCGGCACGATTCATTGATATTTTTTCTGAGGAAGGTTGCCAAATGAATATTTGCAGCATAATTGCTAAACATCTATGGTTGAAAGTAAGTAAACTAAAATAATATTTGAAATTATAAGAAATATTTTGAACTATACAGCCGGAGAGGGATATATCTACTGGTCAACGCATTTGCTGGACTTGCTGGGAGGCATTGCGTGATTTTCACATATTCTATCAACGTGTGGCTGAGGTACACAACCGTGCAGACTGGAAGACTCCCTTTGCTCACATTGAGCAAGAACAAGAAAACGATCCATTGCCACAGGAAATCCAACTTAAATCTGAAGATGCCACGAATTCCGAAGAGAAGTTGCAAACTTCTGCGGATATGGAAGGTAACCTATTCGACTCAGGTATGTATACTAATTCGTCCAGCTATCGTGTATATACTATAAATTACCAATAATTTCATATCTAGAAGTCAAGTTAGAGGTATATGACCTAGATTTATTACCACAAATCGAAATTATCGAAGAAAGCACGCCTGCGAGTAAAAGAGCCCAACGAGCCAAGCGTCGGGGACGCCCGCCAAAAGACCCAAATGCAAAAACATCGACCATCCCCAAACGCATCAAACGAGATCCATCGCCACTGGCTACTAACGATGATGACTCGGAAACCGAACTGCCTTTATCAGTTTTATTGAATGCTAGCATCAAGACTGATACCAATGACGATAGCAAACGAGTTATTAAAATATCACCAGCCGAAGACGAGTCAAAAACCGAAAATGAAACCGCTACTACTTCAACCACTGAACCTCAGAAAAAGCGACGTGGTAGACCTAGAAAAGTGCGGGTTGAAGAAGCATCACCTAATATAAACGTCACGAAACAAAAGGAAAAGAACGAAAATAAAGATAATGGTAAAAAGGATATAAAAACCGAGCAGGTCTCCTTTAATAGTGACGCAGAAGATAACGATAATGACCGTGAATTCATCGCTGACTTCGGCGGTTGCTCTGGTACGGATGATAGCGGTGATTCTAGCAGCGACAATACTGATTCAGATGAAAGCCTTCCAGACTTCGAACCAAAACCGCAATATGCAGTCATTCCGAAGAAGAAAGTTGTTAAGCCCAAAAAGTATCGTAAGCGTGAGAAACCTCTTGTACCCCCTAAACGTATGACAAAAGAGGAACTCGAAGCGAAACGGGCTCAGCAAGATGAGTACGATAAAGCTATCAGGCAATTTTTTGGACGGTTCGCGTGTCCGAAATGTGAGTTGTTGGTCCAAAACTTTGCTGAAATTCGTGGGCACTTTAGAGCTTCGCATAACGAGGATCCCGGGTATATGATGTGCTGTGGCCGAAAATTTCCACAAAGAAAAGCTCTAGCTGAGCACATATATTTGCATTGGAATCCAGAGCATTTCAAATGTACCCAATGCGGAAGACTTTTCCAAGACAGTCGCAATCTAGAGCAACATGAAGAGGCGCACGTCAACCCGCCAGAACCAAAAGAGCGGAAAATGTTTCAGTGTGATAAATGTCCGAAAGTATTTACAACAAAAGCAGCATTTGAGCACCATTCCTTTTCAAAGCATGTACCCAAATCGGAGTTTAAATTCTCATGTACACTATGTAATAAAAAGTAAGTATAACTGCTGGTTTCACCAGCAATTTAAGTGAAAAATGATTTGTTCCCTTCGTGAAACTGGCAATAATTGTCTATTTCCATAAATTTTTGCAATAAATAATATTGAAATTATTTATTGCATAGACTTCCAACACAGCGCAAGCTCAAGGACCACATGAAATACAATCATGATCCGGAAAGTACAATCATTTGCGACAAATGCGGCAAACAGGTGCGCACACAATACCTGAAAAAGCATCATCAACTAGAGCATTCTGAACAACCACGCCCAATTCCACAGCCTATGCAGTGTCAAATTTGTGGTACTTGGTTGCGTCATATGTCGGGCCTTAAACAACACATGAAATCAATACACGAAGATCCCGGTGGTGAACACCGTTGTTCTATTTGTAATAAAGTTTCAACAACGGCTCGTGCACTACGACGTCATGTTTACCTCAACCATGAGTGCGAGCGGAAATTCAAATGCACTATGTGTGAAAAGGCCTTTAAGCGGCCTCAAGATCTTAGAGTAAGAATACTATATCTCAATTAATTCTTTTTTACTTAAATAATTTTCTAATTGCAGGAGCATACCTCCACACATACCGGTGAAGTTTTATACACCTGCCCTAATTGTCCAATGACTTTCTTCTCTAATGCTAATATGTATAAGCATCGACAGAGATTACATCGTGCTGAATGGGAAGCAGACAGAAAGAAACCCAGGCATATAGCAAATATTATGGCTCAAGCTATGGGTGCAACAGCAGCACAGAGAGCGAAACAGGCAGTAGGCGCTACATCAGCCTTCTTTGCACAAAAAATGAACACCAGTGGAAGTACGGTTGGCACAGAAAGAATCAACATCGATCCGGAGGTCATGCAGCACCACTTACAAATGGCTATTNAGAGCGAAACAGGCAGTAGGCGCTACATCAGCCTTCTTTGCACAAAAAATTAACACCAGTGGAAGTACGGTTGGCACAGAAAGAATCAACATCGATCCGGAGGTCATGCAGCACCACTTACAAATGGCTATACAATAAGATGCAACAATGAGATTTAAAGCGTTTATAATTATGAAAATAGATATGCATACCTATTAGGATAAATATAGGTTGCTTTTAAGAGCCAGAGCTTGGATAGTTATTAACAAAAATGTATGAGTGTGTACATATACATACATATAATAAAGATATGCTAAAAAGGATTTGTATACTTTTTTAAATATTTTTGAATTTCACGGTGACGATAAATAAAACTTACAACCAGGATAACTATAGTTTATAAATTTCTTTATTTTTCTTTTTACAACTTCTTACCTCACACATTGTGAAAAATATTGCCTTTATGATAGTAACTTAATCTTAGTTTATAACATCTTGTGGTATATTTATTGTCGTTGTCATATAATCCTCGCGATGCAGTTCAGCCCATCGTAGTGCTACGGCTGGATTAACTGATTTTCGAAATACCATGCAGGTGATATGCGGTAATTTTTCAAAACAAATTCTATAAAAGCCCAAAGTGCCCAGCGTGTAACGCCAGTTTTTCATTAATTTTGCATTTTTGCCTACATGTTGGGAGTCCGGAGTTATAATTATAAGGATGCCTTCGGGGCGCAGCAGATCGTACGCCTTGCGACAGCAATGCATACGCTTTTCTGGTGAAGGTATGTACTCCAACAAAAGGCTAAAAATGACACAATCGTAATATTGACACGGTAAGCTTTTTACTTCCCCACATTCTATAAGAACTTCTTCGCCTTTATCTATGACAATTTTTAAGAAATCGCCTTTTATGACATCAGTGGTGGCTGGACATAGATCAATCGCAGTAACATTAAAATTTGGCTCTCCAGAAAATGGGTTAAAGCAACTTCCTACGTCTAAAACATTGATAGGTTTCGAAAATGTATTATTTACTTGACTTATATCCGCGGTCGGAATATCATTATAGGACTGGGCTAAACGTTGCTCGCGATCACGCTTCTCAAGGAATATTCGCTTGGTAAAAAAGTACGATTCGCAATAATCAACTATCCATTTGACACGGCTGCGTGCAAATAAGTTTGGATTTGTAGTATTTGTCTCCCAAATTGAAGCCAACCGATACATAGCCGATGAGTACTGCTGCAATGAAAGAGTATTTTGCAAATGCTCATCCCAAGCTTCCTTCATCCCTTTTATTTTGGATT
This sequence comes from Rhagoletis zephyria, assembly GCF_001687245.7. Classification (NCBI taxonomy): domain Eukaryota; kingdom Metazoa; phylum Arthropoda; class Insecta; order Diptera; family Tephritidae; genus Rhagoletis; species Rhagoletis zephyria. Next base: position 17,573 of record NW_016162639.1, read on the forward strand.
GAGTTCTTAAATTTTCATGACAATCCTTGATGATTGTCGCAAGTTCCATGTGTTCTTTCTTTAAATCGTCGCAAAAATAGTTCGCCATCCTTATTTATTTACCACGCAAATTTTATCAACAGTACAGAAGAAAAGAAAAAGTAAACAAATCAATCAATCAGCTGTTCTCAAATTAAGGACGGTTGCCACTTCGACGGGTTTACCAAATCGGATATTTAAGTATGTATTTGGGAGCTAATTCTCGTTCTATGAAAATGTGAAGTGAAAATGAAAAATTCAATGTTAGGGAAAATTCAATTTATTCATTTTATCACTTCATTACAATATTTTAAGCGATTATAGTTCATTAAAGCTTTTTTTTAATATAAATATCTTATGAGCTACATAACCGATTAAAAAAATGTATGTAAAATAAAGGTGATTAGTTTATCTTTTAGTTTCATATTTTGGTATTGCTCTAGTTTTGCGTGTGGCAACCGTAAAATAAAATAGTTGTGCAGTGTTGCAAATCGACCTAAAATATTACAACAACAACATTAAATTAAAATTATACTTTAAAAAAATATCTACATATCCAAATAAAATTGATGTTGGCAGCTCGCTTCTCGATGTAAACAATTCCTCTTAATCATTAGTCTTACGAGGATCAGCAAATAATCGCGTTATCTGGGATGAGCTGTATATCATGTTTGGAAGATGCTACATCTGTAGTACATTTTATAGAGATATTTTCCGAGGAAGGCCTCCAGTTGAACATCTGCGATATAATATCACAACATCTCTGGTTAAGAGTAAGTAAACTCCAATAATCTGCAAAGATATAATATTGCCCATTTCAGCCGGAGAGGAAAACATGCGATGGTCAACGCATTTGTTGGACATGCTGGGAGGCTTTGCGCGACTTCCATGTATTTTATTTACGTGTGGCTGAGTTGCACAACCACTGGGATTGGAAATATTCACATGGGAAGGAAGCGGAGCCTTGTGCACAGGAAATCGAATTAAAACCCGAAATTGTTCATATGGCCGATGCTCTTGAAAATTTAGAAGAAAGATTTGTGGATTCAGGTACATATGTAAAAAACCTAATTATTTATTTATGCAAGAATGATAGATATGTACATATATCATATTGCCGAGGTCTTCCTTTCAGAAATAAAAGTAGAGGCACAGGATATAGATTCGCTGTTGCAAATTGAATTCATCGATGAACCTAGACCAAAAGAGAAAAATGTTAAATTGGGGAAACGACGGGGACGCCCACGCAAAATCGGAAATCCAGCCGTAACCAAAACCAACAAAATATATGTGGATCAAACACCGGTTGCAAATGATAATGATTCCGAAACTGAGTTACCTTTATCTGTTTTGTTGAAGGGTGTTGGCAAAACTGAAGCTATTGAAAATAAATCCTCTATTGTTATAACACCTGATAATGAGAAACTAAAATCTGAAAAGCATAATCTACCTCCTGGGGATCAACCTCCAAAAAAACGTCGGGGCCGACCGAGAAAAGTAGTTATTGAAGAGCCTATGAAACCGTGCGAATCCGTCGAAAATTCTGGCAAAGAACATACTAAAGGCAATGTTCAAAATAACGAAGCAAATGATCAAAATCAGGAATTCTCTATTAATAATGACGACCATGAAAATTACAATGTTGAATTTGAGCCTATTGATTTGGCTGGAACAGCAGATAGCGGTAGTTCAAGTAGTTATAACACAGATTCGGATGAAAGTTTTGAACCAAAACGGAAATATGCTATCATTCCGAAAAGAAAGGTTGTCAAGCCCAAAAAATACCGTAAGCGACCGAAGCCTCTTATACCTCCCAAACGTATGACCCGTGAAGAAATTGAAGCAAAAAATGCACAACAAGAAGAGTATGAAATAGTTATTAAAACATTTTTAAAACTACTTTCATGTCCAAAATGCGAGTTGCTGGTAAAAAATTTTGCCGAAATTCGTGCGCATTTTCGAGCTTCTCATAACGATGAACCGTCATTTTTGATGTGTTGTGGACGCAAATTTTTTACAAGAAAGACCCTGGCCGAGCACATTTATATACATGGGAATCCAGAATATTTCAAATGCAAAACTTGTGGACAAATTTTTAATAATAGTCGCAGTCTACAGGAACATGAAGATGCGCACGTTAATCCATTAAAGGCAAAGGAAACAAAAACATTCCCATGTGAAAAATGTGAAAAAGTCTACTCGTCAAATGTATCTCTTGAGAACCACATCTTCTCAAAGCATGTTCCAAAATCAGAATATAAAATCAATTGCACGCAATGTACTCGTATCAAAAAGTATGTTAAAAGTCTGTTAAAATATAATAAAATAACCTATATTTATAAACTTTCTTTTTAAGATTTCCGACTCACCGTGCACTAAAAGATCACATAAAAAAATCCCACGGTGCCACAGTCATATGCGACAAATGTGGTAAGCTGGTGCGTGTAAGTTATTTGAAGAAACACCACATGTTAGAACATTCTGATGAACCGCGACCAACTCCTGAACCGAAGCAGTGCCAAATATGCGGAGCATGGCTTCGTCATCAATATGGCCTTAACCAGCATATGAGGACAATACATGAAAACCAAGACTGCGAGCATCGTTGTAAGATTTGCAATAAGGTTTCGACAACCGCTCGGGCTCTTAAGCGTCACATTCATCACAATCATGAATGTGAGCGTAAATTCAAATGTACCATGTGTGAAAAAGCTTTTAAGCGACCTCAAGACCTTAGGGTAGAGTATACATACATGCATAAAATTATTCTAATTTTTATATAAATATTTCCACATTAATGATAGGAGCATACCTCTGTGCACACTGGCAAAGTGTTATACGTTTGTCCGAACTGTTCAATGACGTTCTTCTCAAGCGCCAATATGTATAAACATAGGCAACGACGGCATCGTCTCGAATGGGAAGCTGAACGTAAGAATCGTAATATGCGAACTTTTAATATCATGAAAGAGTCAAAGGAGCAAGCAGAAGGAAAACAAAAGGTGCCAACTTCTAATTTCAACAACATCATCTAGAGATAGTTACTATTAATGGTAAATTACGTATATATTAAAAAAAAAAAATCCATATGTACACGGGTATGTATGTATGAATGTCGGTTGGTATAAAAACTAAAAACTCGTCAAAACTTCGAAATATTTGTTTTTGTTATTGTAAAATAGACGGGGCGATGTATTTTGTTGCTGCAATAGCATAAAACAATATTTGAAATGTGCTGAGGAATAGTTGCTGAAATTCCAGCATTTATTTAAAAAATTGTATAACATTTAACGAATACTTTTTATTATAAAGGCACGTTCCTCAACTTAAATATTTTAAGTTTAGTGAATCAGAGCAAAAATCGCACAAACAGTCGAATTGTCAACTGTCTGATAAATCAATGCGAGTTCAGGGTACCAGATGAGCGCTGCGCGCGTTTATTCGGAAATCCACTATTTTGGCACATATTTGGAATTTTGGGGGGCAAAGTAGTTTAGGTGGCAACGTTCTTCATATAAACAATGCAATTTAATAGTAAATGTTCATTTACGCGAAGAATATAATTTTTCCAAACATCTATAAATACGAAGGATGTTTGACAAACTATCATGTATTTTGTGCTTGGAAAAAGCCAACAATTCCATCGATAAAATTAATATCGATTCTGATGATTCGGAAGCAGTAAATGCCCGTGGGATAATTGAGCAACACTTCAAGGATGAGGTAAAGTTGTCTGAGATTCGAATTACAACGTTTGAAATGAGCCTATTCCCTTTTGTAGCTCAGTATGATGTCATTTTTCTCCACGAAAGTTGTGTGCAGCCAATGCTGGGAATTGGTCCAGTCTTTTCATGAATTTTATATACGTGTGCAGAATGCTCATTCGGCAGCAATGAACACGCTGAAATCTTTGCAAGAGCTAGAGATATCTGTGACAGAAATAAAAGAAGAGCCAGATGTTATAGATGAGTTAGCATCACCTCCTAAACGTCGACGTGGCCGTCCTCGTCGTCAAAAGGACTTCGATAACCTAGACCGTGAGTCGGTTGCCTTAAGAGAATGCAGTGTTAGAATAGAGCAACTGACCGTCCCTTATAACACAATTAGCAACGACAACAAGCTCGATAAGAGTATTGAAAATGTGGATATTAAAAGTGAAGATGAGTATAAAGAAGAATGCTACCATCCAAATATATCTGAAGATGGATCACAAATTGAAATGCCTGATATACTCAGTAGGCATGAGGATGTCTTGGCGCCTTCTCCGCCACAAAAAAAGAAAGTTCGTACTAAACGAAAGCAAAAAAGAAAGCGAAGTGACCAAAAGCCAGAGACAAAGAAGAATAACAAACCGCGGCATAAAACGTCGGACTATGACGAATATATTGCCGATAATTTTAAATTAGTTTGCTTTCTTTGCCAGAAGACATTAACAGATTTTAGAGAACTCAAAATTCATTTTCGACAGCAACACCAAATGAATGGCTATGTAAAATGTTGCGGCAAGAAGTTACTGAAGCGAGGTGTACTCGTTGACCATATTCACTTCCACAATGACCCGGAATACTTCAAATGTCCGCACTGTGCAAAATTATTGTCAGACCGGAGAGGGCTCGAAACGCACCTTCAATTTTTCCATGGTTCGAGAGAACGTACTTTTAGTTGTGACGTTTGTTCTAAGGGATTCTTTCGCCGCGAAGTACTTGCTCGACATTATCTTCTACATGCTCCAGATGAACAAAAGACTGTTAAGTGTACGCAATGCGAAAAAACGTAAGTTTAAAAAAAAATTATTTTTATTTTTCCCTAAACTAACAAAGCAATTATACCAACTGCAGATTCTGCAATGAATACAATATGAAGCAGCACCTAAAGCTAGTCCATCTACATTTGTATTCGAAGATTTGTGACATATGTGGGAAGTCTTTCAACGGTGGCGACGCGTTTCGTCGTCATCAGCAAGAGCATTTGGGCTTACCGAGGCCCATGATTAAATGTGAATTGTGTAATGCTGAACTTACGACAAAATATGGCTTAGCGCGACATATGAAAGTAATGCACACTGAGGAGTACCAGACCCCACAAGTCTGTCCTATATGCTCCAAAGTGTCTCCAACTCTCAGAGCGCATCATACACATTTTAAATATATGCACGCCACCGAACGAAAACATGCTTGCAAACTTTGTGACAAAGCTTTTAAAAGACCTAATGACCTACGCGTAAGCATGCTCATTTAAAACAAACAAAACTATTTCGAACTGATATTTTAATTTTTAGGAACATATGACAACTCATACTGGAGAAGTTCTATATACTTGTACATTTTGCCCGCAAACATTTAATTCAAATGCGAATATGTACGCACATCGCAAGCGGAAGCATCCTAAAGAATGGGCAGAACAATGTGCCAAGAAAAAAACTATGGGCTTGGGAAAGCAGATACAAAAAGATCTTGAGACCATAATAGAATCCGTGGATGTAGTGGATACAGACGAGCAAAAATGAATGGAAAATATATACATAGTATAGCTCTACAAATTAAAAAAAAAGCAGTCCATACATATGTATGTATACAATAAATTTTTTTCTGATGGACATATTGTGGGTAACTTATGAGTATACGTTTGCACTATAATATTAATAATAGGTGATACGATTTACTAACATGTATGTAAGTATATGAGCAGTAATTTTCTTCAAATTTGTTCGTTAATTTTATGCAGAAATGTTAATTCTTAAATTAATAAAACTGGCTATCTTGCATTGATTTTGGATATAAATTTTCAGTTGTATATTTTGAGGGAATTTTCGCCTATGCCTTTACAAAAATTAAAACTTAATAACATAAAATCCCTGGCAACTCTGTAATAAATTTCACAGATGATTGGTCTGTTCGATAGTAGTTGTGTTTTCGTATTCTCTAGCAAAAATATCCAGTAACTTGCCAGTAACCAAATTTCGGAGAGTAAGCCAATATTTACTCCCAATGAGTGAAATATGCAAGAAAGTACGAAAACGCAAAACCAGCAAGAAGTTGCTAGTTTTATGAACAGCTGATTAATTTGTTATTTTCCGATGCAATTTTCTTAGAGAACTAGTGTTTTCCATCTTATTATATATATTAATAGGTTTATTTTGTCAATTGCAACTCTAAAAGCACCACAAACAATTATTTTCTTAATGTGATTTATAATAAGCATCATGTCATTTTTGCTCTGTCAATTTCCCCTCTTTTGCTAGTTTCTTGCCAGTTTTTGCGTACGAAAACGACATCCAGTAAAAAACCAGTAAAATTAGTACTGGATTTACTGGATAGTGCGTACGCGAGCAGGGCTAATAGTTGTGTTTGTTTTGTGAAATTCAACAATAGTTTTTACGAATTTTCATGTTTTGGCGTTTTCGTACGCAAAAACTTGCCAAGTAGGGGAAATTGGGAGAGCGAAAAATGACAGCTGAAGTTGCGAGCTTTTACTGGATAAATTTTTACTTGTAAGAAAAACAGCCGATCGCATGTTGTTGGATGAAATTTAAATTAATAAGGAAACTGTTTGTGGGTTTTTATTAGTTGTGTTTGTTTACAAATTATCCAGTAACTTGTCAGCAACTCTCCAGTAACTTTATTTCTAAGAATTCGCTCTCATAGAAAAAATTTACAAAAAAGTAACGCTATTCCAGTAATAATTTGCAACTTTCATGAACAGCTGATAAATTAGTTGTTTATTCGCAGCATATTCCTAATGCAACAATATATTTTATATTTTACTATAGGAGTGTACTCGTACGCCCAACTATCTAAAGTTTTAGAAAACTTTTACTGGTTTTGCGTTCTCATACCCAAAAAACTTGCAAAGTAGGGGAAATTGAGAGAGCGAAATGTGAAAGAGAGCTGCAAATTTCTGCTGGAAAAATTTGTTCCAGCTAAAACTTGCAAGTAAGAAAATCAGCTGATCACAAACACATGTTTGTAAATAAACAAAAAAAAATATGGCCTTTTTGAGTTATTTATTGCAAATTTTATTATTAATAAGTAAATATATAACTAAAAAGTGCGTAAATTTAATAAGCACAACGTTTGTTGAGTTTATTTTTCGTTAATTTGCTATTAATCTCCAGTTTGTTTACTTTAGTGCTTGCTGACTATGGTTGCCGTATGACATTTTTCGTTTGTACCATAAATTTCCTTTAAATATACCAAAATAGATTTAAATGAAGCATGCTGAAATGTTTTTTTGCTGAAGTTATCGGTTTTGGTAGGTTGATTGTTGAAATGAAAATTTTATAATTTTAAACCTACTCTATTATATTATTTTGGATCAAAGATGGGTGTTTGGAGGAGATACTCTTGTTTTTAATGCGTCACCATGTGATATCAGAAATAATTATGAGAAAAATAACTTATGCATTCCGATATAATTAATTCGTATTTTAAAAAGGTTTTTCTTATCCAAAACTATTCAATTGTATAAAATGCCAAATCGGGGGAAAATGCACCAAGCAGAAAATAAATTGCCAAATTAATCACCAGTGGCAACTGTGCAAGTGATCAGCTGTTTCGAAGGTTGCAAGTTTTTGCAAATTTTGCGTTCTCGTACTTCTGTTGATATTTCGTCTCTTTGAGAGCGAATGCTACTAAATTCTCAGAACTTTTTCTGCTGGAGAATTTTGTCCTCAATACGAGTACATACCTTATGTATTTTGTGTATTTCCACAATAAAAACCTACAAACAGTCTCCTTATTAGTTTAAATTTCATCGAGCAACATGCGATCAGCTGTTTTTCGTACTAGCAAACTCTTACAAGTAAAAATTTATCCAGTAAAAATTTGCAACTTCAACTGTAATTTTTCGCTCTCTCAATTTCCCCTACTTTGCGTACGAAAACGCCAAAACATGAAAATCCGTAAAAACTTTTACCGGATTTTACTGGAAATGAGTAAACAAACGCAACTAGTATTGCTCTCCTGCAATATGATGCTGAATAATTTTCAATGGAGATCTATTCGAACAGACCAGATTTAATATGTAAACAAAACAAATCAGAATACCAGTGCCAAGGCGAATTTATAATTATTAATTCGCCTTGACCAGTGCTTTTTACAAAGCTTGCAAAATGTTTTATGACCAATCCTGTGCATTGTGTTTACAAAAATCCGGTGCGTGTGATAATCAAGTAAATTTCGATTCTGATGATGAGCAATCGGTAAATGTGCGAGAGGTAATTGAAAAACACTTCAAGGAAGAGGTAAATTTTCTTTAACTTTTAGGTATATGCACTATTTTTAAGTTAACTTCTCTATTATTTATAGCTCAGTATGTTGCCCTTTTTATCCAACAAAGTAGTTTGCATTGAATGCTGGGAATCGCTTCATCCTTTTCATGAATTTTACGTACGTGTGCAGAAGGCGCATTTGGCGGCGAGCAGTAAGCTTAAGACTTTGCAAGAATTAGAGATTGTGGTTACTGAAAGTAAATCAGAGACAGATGCGCTTGAAAATCTGGAGAAACATCTGGGGAGTGAGCCACTTTCTTTGCGGGAATGTGCTGTTGACACTGAAAATTTGATTTCTCCATGTAGCGCTATAAGTGAAGACAGCCAACAACTCAGTGTAAATTTAGAAATGCAAAGCATAAGGAGCGAAACTATGCAAGATGGCACAATAGAATCAAACTATGTACCGCAGTTGTCTGAAGATGAAGAAAATAACTCAGGGAGAGAAGAGGATGACATCGGATGTCGAATTCCTCCAAAAAGAAAACGGCTGGCTAAAAGGACTAAAAAAATAAGACTGACAGAACAAGAAAATGACCTTAAGAAAAGGAATACGCAGCGAAATAAAACAGCAGAAAGTGATGAATTTATAGCGCAGAATTTTAAATTAAAATGCTGTATCTGTTGCAAATCTCTTACAGATTTCAGAGAATTAAAAAGTCACTTCCGCGAAGAGCACCAAACTAATGGGTATGTTAAGTGCTGTGGCAAGAAATTACTTAACCGCGGTGTACTAGTTGACCATATTCAAGTTCACATCAATCCAGAATACTTCAAATGTAAACACTGCGAGAAGGTACTATGCGATCGAAGCGGTCTCGAGGCACATGAGCAATTTTTCCATGGTTCTAAGGAACGCATTTATCAGTGCGACATTTGCCGTAAAAGCTTTTTCAGCCGTAAAATTTTAAATCGACATCATTTAATACATGCCCCAAAAGAACAAAAAAATATTAAATGTCCGCAATGTGATAAAAGGTAAGTGAAAATACACCCACTTCAAAGATGACACAAGTCAAAATCACCCGTTTTCAGAAAACGGGAAATTTATTTCGTATTACATATATACATGTTAATCACACGGGCAAGGGAGACTCTACCTTAATTTTTTCAATAATTTACACCAAAGTTTTGGTCCAGCTTTTGCTGAAAGGTATACATACTTATATGTAAATAAAAAGTCTAAAAACCTCCCTGCAAACCAAAGTACCCGGCAGTCGGGTCTACATAACCGGAACGACCTAGATTTATGTATGTATGCATGTACATATATGTACATATCTGACCAAGGACTGCCACTCCAGCATCACTCCCCAAAAACTCTTTGGGAAATTTGTATGCTGCTACGTTTGTGTCACTTTTGAAATGGATGTGCGATATGTCATTCCAATAAAATTTTGGCCAATTCACATTGTTTTTTTATGCAGATTCTGCAATCAATACATGATGAAACAACACCTTGCGCTTGTTCATCTAAATTTGTATTCTAAGATATGCGACATTTGCGGCAAGTCCTTAAATGGGAAACAAGCTTTTCGATGGCATCAGGNATCAATACATGATGAAACAACACCTTGCGCTTGTTCATCTAAATTTGTATGCTAAGATATGCGACATTTGCGGCAAGTCCTTAAATGGGAAACAAGCTTTTCGATGGCATCAGGAGGAACATGCTGGCGTATCAAGGTCCTTAATAAAGTGCACATTATGCAATACAGAGCTGAAAACAAAATATGGCTTAGCGCGGCACATGAAAACAATGCACACCGAAGAATACCAAACGCCTCAAGCCTGCCCAATTTGCTTTAAAGTGTCTCCAACCTTACGGGCCCACAAAAGCCACATTGAATATATGCATAGCGCAGAGAAAAAACATGTATGCAAACTTTGTGATAAAGCTTTCAAATTGCCAAAATGCTTGCGAGTAAATACATACTTCTAATATTTTTTAATATCTCCATATTAAGTATGTGTATATTTTTATTGTTTAGGAACACATGGCAACACACACTGGAGAAGTTTTGTATACCTGTACATTTTGTCCGCAAACGTTCAACTCTAAATCGAATATGTACTCTCATCGCAAACGCAAGCATCCAAAGGAATGGTCAGAAAAGTGTGCAAAGAAAACCCTCCTTGTAGAGTAAGACCACAAATAATAGTAATAGGGGACTACCAATGTCTTTGCAATAAGCTTTTCCGAACGTTGAAGACTATTTAAACGGCGCCTTGGTGTTGTAACACAAAGGGGAGGGACCTAGACCGAACGGCGATTGTATTTTTAGAAGCAGTTTTCGAATACACCCGGAGATTCGCCATTGCCTGCCGAGGGGCGACCGCTTCTAGAAAAAAAACTTTTACTATTATAATTGTTTTGTTTTTTTTTTTTTTGCAATGGCTTGAACCATGGCATTGCGGAATGGTAGCGCGCACTGCTAACCACTACACCACAGCTTGAGCCAAAAAACAACTTAACGCATAAAAACGCGATTGTGCTGACTTGGGCATACCATGCTTATATAAAGTAGATGATGCTACGGAAGGACCAAGTTCTGAATGGCCTCTGATTTTCGTACAAAGAACTGGCGAAAGTTCGCAAAGGAGAGAAGAAATAAGAAGATAAATTCAGCGATACATACATATACATAAGTATCTTTGTAATTTCAGAAAATCAAGAACCAATGCTAAATAAAATTTGTTTATAAACAAATTTCAAAATTTTTAATTTATTAAATTATTATTTATTAATGATGTTTACTATATTTTAATTTGCTTATTTGCTGGTTCACATTCCACGTATATATTTGAACATGTTCCTCCATAAAAAGTGCCTAGGTCAAGTAACTCGAAAATTTTGTACAGCAGGCACAAGCGGAGGAATCTTGAAACGTACCTGAACGCAGTTCTACGTACGACTATAACCTGCCATCTCAGGTCATCCGAGCATCACCTCAACGACGAAAGCTAGATGTTCATAGTAAAAGAAATAAAAAACATCTTCATATCTTATAACTCTCAGATTTGTTTTTTTTGAAGNAGAAATAAAAAACATCTTCATATCTTATAACTCTCAGATTTGTTTTTTTTTTATGTTATCAGTTCCTTAGATCTTTTGGGATTATGGCTTCCAAGAAGTTTTTTCGCCTGCCTTAGTCCGGGCGTGTTGTCCGAATGTGCTCTTCTTAGCCTTTGCTCTTCTGCTCTCAACTCTTCCTTGATGGTGTGAGGTCCCAATGCAAGGAAGGGTTCAGGGCCTTTAGGTCGAGTGGCTGCGGCCTCTCTTGCTAGTATGTGAGCCTCCTCGTTTCCCTGTATGCCTTTGTGGCCGGGACCCACATCAGTTCACAGTGAGTTGTTTTCCCCCAGGGTGTTTAATCCCAATGAACATAGTTTTATTGTTTGGTTAGCCAGATGGAGAGAACTAAATGGTGTGTTTGAGCTACGTAATATTTACCGCAATACTGCAGCTTCGTTGCTTTCGTGATGATATGTTGCTGATGCTCAAATACAAATCTTCCGATATGTTGCCAATGATGAGCAACGGATTGTCAAAATTTTGTTTTCCGAACGTTAGATGTAGGCAGAGTCGCCGAAATTTTCGCTTCGAACTTGATGTTCTTCCATAGAAAATAACATTGCCGCAATAATTGCAGCTCGAATACAGGCTGTGCTCGAGCAACATAACACATTACCGCAATATTGCAGCCTTTTTGCTGATGCTCAACTGAAAATCTTCTGAAATGCCGTATTTTTAGCGCCTCGAACGTAACCTAAATGCTCTTTCATTAAAAGCAAAACTGACCTAAGGTATCGCTCCATAGTTACCATATATATGTATGTATATATTAACAATCAAAAGGCCAGCGAACTCTTTTTATGTCGACTAAGTTTTATTGTTCCACTTTCATATTTTTAAAAACTCCATTCCTTGCACTGTTAAAATTATTTATGCGGGTACGCTTGATTTACTACGTGTATATATATATATATATGTATGCATGTGCATGAGATGTTTACGACAGTGCTTTTTTAATGCAGCGAATATCCATTCTCATTTGCATTTCATTATATGTATGTATCTTAAGCAGCCACTTATAATTCTTTCGCACTACTAATAAAGTTCTTATAATCGCTATATGTAGACCGGCGACTCAGCAGATAACATCTGGCTTAGTTGTCTTTCATTTCATGTTTTTTTTTGTTTTTTTTTTTTAGTTTTGGTTTTATTCAAATTACAAATTGTTTATCTTGTTTAAGCATACTTCAATTTGACAAAATTGGGTTTGTTTTATATTCATTGATTTTAAAACTAAAAATCTAACTGTAAAGATCGTCGTCGCCATTGTCACCTGGCGGATTCGCTGGTTCATTTGGCCCGGAACCTTGTGAAGTGCTGCCAGCGCCCGGGAATCTTTAAATATAAATAAGAAAAACAGTTATGTCGTCTTTGCATAGCAAACCAACTAAATTAAGTTCTTACCTAAAGTTCTGTCCGAAGCCACGCGATTGTTGCAAAGTCTGTGCAAACATTTCGTATTTCCGAATATCGTTGTCCGATACTGAGCGCCTAGCGAACTTCATCGCTTCCTCAAAGTGTGCACGTGTGATCTCTGGTACTGGATCATCTTCATCCATCTAAAGGTTCAAAAATCGTGAACTCACATTTAAAATAGCATATGATTTTCAACTCTTACTTCCATGGTTTGCTTTTCAGCACGCTCTTTTTCTCGTTTTACTTCGGCTTCAATCGCTTGCCGAATTGCCAATTTACAGGCACGCTGACAAATTTCAGTCAAATCAGCACCCGAAAAGCCTTGTGTCACCTTAGCAATGTAGGTTAGATTGACATCCTTAGCCAATGGTGATTTGCGTAAGTTAGCCTTAAGGATAGCTTCACGCGACTTATCGTCGGGAAGTGGAATATAAATAAGTTGATCTAAACGGCCAGGACGCAAGATAGCCGGATCGATAATGTCGGGACGATTGGTGGCACCAATGATGAAAACGTTCTTCTTAGCACCCATTCCGTCCATTTCGGTAAGAATTTGGTTAATTACACGGTCGGCAGCACCTCCAGCGTCGCCCACATTGCCGCCACGTGCCTTAGCAATAGAGTCCAGCTCGTCGAAGAACAACACACAAGGTGCTGCTGAACGTGCCTTATCAAAAATGTCTCGAACATTGGCTTCGGACTCACCAAACCACATAGTAAGCAGCTCTGGTCCTTTAACCGAAATGAAATTGGCCTGACACTCGTTAGCAATGGCCTTTGCAAGTAGAGTTTTACCTATGGAAACGGATAGCCAATAAGCGACTACACTGCATTCAAATGATACATTTGCAACTTACCACAACCAGGTGGTCCGTAGAATAGTACACCGCGACTTGGTTGCATGCCAAACTTCAAGAACTTATCTGGATGTTCGACTGGGTATTGCACCAGTTCTTGCAATTCCTTCTTGACACTCTCCAGACCACCGATATCCGTCCAGGTAGTGTTGGGTACTTCCACCACAGTTTCACGCAATGCCGACGGGCTCGATTTGGTCATAGCATAACGGAAGTTCTCCATTGTTACTGCCAAGGAGGCCAATACTTCGGCATCAATTTTATCGTCTTCCAAATCGATAAGGTCCATCTTTTCACGAATTTGTTGCAAAGCAGCTTCCGAACAAAGCGAAGCTAAATCAGCACCCACATGACCGTGAGTTTCCGCGGCAATTTGTTCTAAATCAACGTCTTCATGCAATTTCATATTTTTGGTGTGAATTCGCAAAACTTCCAAACGTCCAGTGGCATCAGGAATGCCAATATCTATTTCTCGATCGAAACGTCCAAAACGACGCAAGGCAGGATCAATAGAGTTTGGCCTGTTGGTGGCGGCCATAACAATCAGATGTGAGCTCTTCTTCATGCCATCCATAAGGGTTAGCAATTGAGACACAATACGACGTTCTACTTCACCATGTGTTTTGTCACGCTTAGGTGCGATAGCGTCAATTTCATCAATGAAAATAATAGCGGGCGAGTTCTTTTCAGCTTCTTCGAAAGCTTTACGCAAGTTTGACTCGGACTCACCGGCCAGTTTAGACATAATTTCAGGACCGTTAATGAGGAAGAAAAATGCACCAGTCTCATTGGCGACAGCGCGTGCTATTAAAGTTTTTCCTGTACCTGGTGGGCCGTACATCAGAATACCTCGTGGTGGTTTCACACCAATAGCCTTGAAAAGCGAAGGATGGCGAAGTGGCAGCTCAACCATTTCCTTAATTTGGGCTAACTGCTTGCGGCAACCGCCAATATCGTCATAACCGACAGCATTTAGCGATTCCTCTTCCTCCTTTAGAGTTATTAATTGAAGTATTAGATGATCTCATATAAGTACAAATACGTATTTATAAGATTTTAATAACTTACCTCACGTTTGATCGGATCGCCATCACAAAAGATCACCGTTTCAGGTGCCACAATACAATACGGCTCAGGGTCGGTTAGCACGACTTTAAATTCTATGGGACGCATAGCAGCGCGAACAATAAAGTTATCGCCCATGTGAATAGGCCGGTAGGCCTCCAAGAAATAGGGCTTCAAGTAGATCTCAAATAGGTTGCCCGTTACGCCCTCTGCGGTATCATCGATAGGCAAAATTCGAACACGCTTTCCGTATTTGACATCCGGACATGATTGAATGGATACCACATCGGACAAATGCACGCACAGGTTGTTGCGTACAACACGATTCATGCGAATTTTCTCATTAGGACAATTTTCATCCGATAAAACAATGCAAACGGTCTCTTTGCGACGCTTACCCTTAAGAATTACCGTATCGCCACGAAACAATTGCAATTCGTCCATTTTTTCCTGAACAAAGTACATATTGTATTATTTAGTGTAAATGCAGAATTTTTGGGACTTCTAAGAGATATATATATTATGAAATGATAAATTTGAGCATAAAACATATCTTTCATAACATCTATAAAAGAAAATGGCTGACATATGTATGTGCTTGTGTGTTTATATGTATGTAAACTGTGACTAAGAAGCTTAAGAAGGCAAGTGTGTAGTTAAATAATATACATACATAAATACAATAGTACGTTTTAATTTTGAAAACTAACTTGAGACAAAGACACCACCGAGTTATCATCATTCACAGCTTCCTCAACGATTAAACGGTTTGGGCGGTCCTTGCGTTTCAGGATTGCGGTAGCTAAATCGTCACTAAAAAAGAAGAATCACATAAGTATTCATATTTTGTTTGGAAATACAGACTAGCGTTTTATATATTAAGAATCTTTCACACCGCTTTTCATTGGGAGCATGTGCTCGGATAGGAAAATTTTTTCCTCTAGAAGGTAAGTCATTTCCTTTATCACCCTCTTTATTAGTTTCGGCCGAATTCGGTGGTGGTAAATAAAGGGAGCCCTGAGTCTTTTTCAAACTTTGCTCCTGATCATGGCGATATTTGTGTACGTAGTTTGATAAATCTTGGTCAGCGTCCATCAGATCGTCGCAACCATCATCTTCTGGATCGGGACCCCCCCAATTAAATGGTACATGGCGGCGTCCACTGTTACCCCCACTACCAGAGTGTTCATCGCTGCTGCCACTAGCCATTTCTCTTGTTTCCGATTATTTATGGTAGTTTTATTTCTATTTCTGACAAATTTTTTTTCTTTGGTTTAAAAAGTATCTAATAAAACTATTTAAGTATATGTCGCAATAAAATCGACGGCTTCAAATTTTAATTTGAAGGATATCTCAAAACATTTTGAAATCTTGAAAACAGGGTGGATTTTTTTTAAACATATTTACTATTGCTAAACGCACAGTGGATGGCCGAACTGTTTTTAATGGATAATTACTGGCAGAGCAAATGGCGTATGGAAGATAAACGAGTTGACGCCGCAACCATTGTGCTGCAGCGCATATCTTTGTTTAGAGGTTATTTTCCTAAAATCTTGGACAAATGCAATCGAGTAATTTATCAAGTCGCTGGTATGAAAATAGTGAAATTGTATTATCTTGTTGCTATTTTGTGCACGATTTCATTAAATTTAAATAAGTTTCATAGGCAATGACAACGCGAAATTGAAGCTGGCAGCGGAGTCTCAGTCGTAGCCTCTGCAGCGCCATCTCATTTTGACAAAACGCTTTGTCGGCTTTTCAGAACTGTCGAGATATAAAACTTTGCACTCACCCCTTGGAATCGGCCATAATTATTGCAACACTTTTTACTTATTTATCTAAATGTATGAGAAACTTTAAATATTCTTTATGGTAAAATCACTGAAACACGCAGGAAAACTTTTCACTTTGCAACGAAGGCGGTAGACAGCGAACGCAAACGATTCTTTTTCCTGTGTGGCGAAGATTCGTTGACGGCAGTCGACGTTCGTGTTGCCGCAGCGGCGAAGTACCGACTGAGGTAGAGTTGTAATTCAGGGTATCATTATTTTTTAGAGACTTTTGAAATCAAAAGAGCCTATATTTCTTATGTTGCTAAAGATTCGGTCACTTAAAGAACATATTTTAATTAAAGAGACACTTTGGGAGTACATTTTCTGTGTGTATTTAATATTTAATCGAAATATGTCTAAATTTGTTGCGTGTATTGAGCCATAGAATATTAAAAAGTTGATACGAACAAAATACACCACTGGGCCAAAGGTTCGCTGACTCACGAACAGTGCTGCCTATATAGAGGGACACGTCAGATAGAAAAAATGGCATTAGTTTGCAGTTTTCTTAACAAAAAAAAGTTTGCTCTTGTGAAATATATTATTGTGCGCTTCTGGCGGCATAAAGCTTTTGTATGTTGCCGATCAGAATTAGTTAATTGTTCATTAATTATTGTTAACAAAGTGTCATCTATTGTCTATTTTCCAAGGTTGCGGTCTCTGCTATAAACATGCAAGTGCTGCCAGGTTTTTTGTTTTTTGCTTGTTCGGATGCTGGCATTTTTTGGTGGGAATGGCACCCATTTATTTATTTCAAAATTATCAACACAATTTTCAACTCTATCGTACATTCCATTTGACGTTTCTCGATTTCAGAGCTTCTACATCTTTTATCGCGCATTCTTCCATTCTCTTGTTCGTTTTGGACTGCCATTCGTGTTTTGCAGTATTCGCCACAGTACATTCCACCTACATCAGCCTGATGGTCCCGTTCTTCTCCAAATGCTGCAAGCCTGTCTAAGTGGACTACCTTATATGTACCTTACCAGTTAAACCGTGGTTTAGACGTGAAGCCCTTATTGACCGATTCCCCATAGAAACCATAAATGAGTTGATCTAGAAAAACGGAAAAATACGGGTACGGGTCTGTGCTTTCCGAAAATGCTTCACTTTTTCCTGGGTGTCAAAAAAGTTAAACGGGACAGGGGCGTTAGTTGAGTGGGGTTCAGGGGGTATGCGAAGACGCGTCGGGAGTCGTGAGGTGACTCTCCGCATTCGGGGCACTCATTGCGCAAATCTGTATGTATCGTGCTCAATTAAGAATTTAGCCTGCTGCAGTGCCAGTGCGAAGTTGGGCTGTGGTGGTGTGAGTCTCTCGAGGCAGACGAAGCTCTGTGTCGTTCACGTCAGGTGGTTGCGTTCCCAAAACTCTATTCACAGGTTAGGAGTCGGTTGAAGTTGACTCTCTGTGAATGCCATTTATGACCTGTCGGTATGCTTTCGGGTCCATAGCTTGTGTTATGAACCTCTAGACTTAGTCCGTCAGTTCGTATAGATGCCTTCTGCCGTGCCTAGGCGAAAATTCTGCAACAAGGAAGTGTCAGTTCGGGCGCTCGTGTCTGTTGGGCAATGAACAAAGTGACGCGACAAGACATTTTTGGATAATAGCAACAGAAACAAAACCTTTATTTTTCAATATGGTAACACATAGTGAAACGGAACCCATGCTGATGCCTCGCTCGGGTCAGGTGGTACGTTTAGTCCGGGAGTAGCAAGGTCTCTATTGTCTTGGCTCCTGGGAAAGAGGGTTATCGGGAGACAAGACTCTCCTTTGTTGGCCGGTTATCCGGAAAGATGAGAGTGACCATGGACAGATTGAAGACCTTGGAAAGATATTCTACTTCTGCAAGACCTAATTTTTTTAGCATAAGCATGCATACTCCATCTTGTTCAATAGCTTTGGAGGCTTACTCCTTCCTTATGGCTCCTTGCCCTCGCCGCCGGTGAAAGTAATAGACGCATTGGGTATTGACAGTTTGTGCAGCCTTCTGGTCACTCGACGTTTGGTCTTGTTCACAGGAGAATGCAGCGTGAACTGCCGGCTAAGATAGCTCTCACCTCGCTCCGAGTCCGACGAAGCGCAGTCACCGAAAGAGATTTCCTCTCTGTCGTCGTGGTTCGTCGGCAACGCGTCCAATCTCGCGTGTTGCGTAGTCCTGAACTTACCCTAAAGTGGTACCAGCCAAGGCAGGAATTAAACTTCACTGATGTCATGTTACGGTATATTCTGAACCGAAACTCGCCGCAAATTGTTGGAGGAACTAGGAGCTGTTCGCAACAGGGAGTAGGCCGGGGCGGTGTGGTTGTCTCTGTTGTATGTATGTCTATGGCTGTGTTGTGTTTGGGCTTGGTCGAGTTAGTGTTGAGTTGAACAGGTGAACTCTGGAGTGCCGTGGAGGCGGTTCGATTTGCGCAGCGTGGGCACTAAGACCTGAACATCTTCTGAGATGTCTCCACCCGTTGCAGTTATTGCACCTGACTAAGGTGGAGTTGGGGTGTAATCGTCTCTGGCGTACGCAACAGGTGTATACTGCCTTAAATCTTTAAAGACTAAAAAACCTAGATCAAGCAGTTCAGAAAAGGTCTGACAATGCCATTTCTTCAGTAGATCACCATCTTTTGCGGCCAAAATATGTTTATTCAACGCTGGTCGATAGATGGAATTACTTTGCACTGGTATAACGAACTGAATGGTACCATAAAAGCTCAAACCCGGGCATACACGGAAGAGCTTGCGAGATAAGGCATATTATTGTATATCCAAAAGATGTATTCAGAGAGTTGCGAAGACTAAAGAACTCGCTCATCGCCGGTGATACTGTAAAACGGTCTATGTCTATAAGTACCCTTGCCACTTAGATGGTCTCTTACTTGTACCGGAATGCAGCTGCAAATCATTACAGCCTAATAAACGAAAGACAAAATTGCCAGAAGCGATGAGATACAGATAACAGATCAATTAAGCACCAGCGGTTATAAGTGACATAGAACGTTTTGCAGTATCACCGAGGTTACATTCATAGTAACACTGAGTGGAAGTAAACATATTTACGTATATATTTTTAGGCTGCATTGCGTTGAAAAAATGCTTCTCCCGCAGTGCGTAGTTTGCGACTAACTTCTGGAGTTAAGCATCCGTTATGCATACTTGGCATTGCTTGAGAGTTGTCACATAAGGAATCTATTATACCATGTTCTGACCGACGTCGAAAACATGTTTTCGTTGCTAAAACTGGTTTTCGACCTAAAACTTGTGTTTTCGTCCTTGTAAAATCTGTCAAACGAAAACCAGTTTTCGCTGAAAACTACTTGAAAACTCACGTTCCACTCATTCCAATCGGTGTCTTCACTAGTTTTTTTCGATTATTTATCGAAGCGGAAGTCATATTTTATCATCTTTAATACGCTATTTCGGATTTATCCCTCTATTCTAACAGAGTCACAAAACTTAGCTCATGACTGTTGTGATTTCTAGTGCGCCGAGAAATGTGTCACAAAATATTCGATTTTGAGTGCTAGAAAAATAAACAAAAATTTAAAAATTTTTATTGTAGCGGCATATTTTTTGCATCGGCAAGCTTTGAGGCGCAGCAGAAATCACAGCAGTGATGAGTTAAAGTTTGTGACTTTGTTAGAATACGGCTGTTATTGTTAATTAATTATCATTAACCCGATTTTTAAGTGTTTTATCTCGTTATACATATATCTCGTATTTTCAAGTACTATTTATTGCTCTAAAATCTTGGGCCTTTTTTATGCATGGGGCCCCATGTCTACTTAAATTTCCTTCTTCGAATAGTAAACTAAGTACTGGGAAAGAAGAAAACCTGATTTTGGCTGTTTTTAGAACCGGTGTGCGTAAAAAATTTTGTGACACCTAAATGCTCAAATTAGACTTTCTTACTAGAGGTTAATTACTAACTACTTTATTTTGTATTATGACCGACCCGGTCTAATATACATAGCACATAAATACGATACTTATGTTTCACTATTTATTTAAGGAAAGAGTTGAGAAAAATTGGCGAAAAAGGGTTAATAAGAGTAATATGAAATTATTTTGTTCAATTACATATTTGACTAATATTATTGCGTACAGTGTTGCCCTTTTGAGCTTTCCTTTTTCTAGCTTTAGTTGAGCTTTGATGGGTTTCGGGTCTAAAAAATCGTTTTAGAAGTTCGAAAATCGATTAGTTTGAAACATCTAACGATTTATTCGGTGAACTTTAGATTTTTATATCCTAGCACACTTATACACTTTGTTCGCGTTATGATTTTTTGAAGCAAGAAAGAGGCATTAATTGTATATTAAGGAAAAATCTATCAAGAAAAAATTTTAATACATATCTCAATGATATAGTATGTATATGGTACTGAAGACAAATTAACCAAGGACTAGGATGTTTATAGAATTTTAGAAAATAGGCACGGTCTGCCCACGTACTATGAAATGTATGTTTCTCAGAAGCGGCTTAATTGATTTCCTTTGAAGAGAGCGAAACAAGTGGAAGTCCGACGGGCAAGGTCAGGCGAGTATAATGGCTGTGACGGACAAATTCTATCATAGCTCCAATAATTTTCAACAGGCTCTCAGGTGATGGAGTACAACTGCTTTACTATTGGTCAACCCTGAACGTTTGTGGAAGAGATATGCATTTAAACTGTTCAATTACCGACCGTAAACATTCGAATAGATTGCTTGCTTCCTGCACCATACCGAGAGCGTAACCTTGCTTTGTTGAAGTTGTGCTCTTGAAGTAGTTTGAGGTCAGTCTTCATGTCAGACCAAGAGCATTTGTGTTCCACACTGATGTAAATAATCTACTCATTACCAGCACAAACAAATTACCAACCGATTTTTGGTAAAATTTGGTATCGTTGTAAAGACGATTAAATGCCCTTTCTTCCGGTATACATATTTGTATATTTCGTATATTAAAATTTGAGAAAAAACAAGCAGCAAAAAAGCAAAAAATACCTTTTTTTTTAAGAAAATATATTAAACACAAAAATTACAAACCGATAAAAAAGTATACTTTCTTAAACCCAAACATTTATATTTATATACACACAGTTTTACTATATTTGGCCGCCAGTTTTGTGAATATATTGATTTTTTCGTGTGTAAAATTGACACGTTCATAGAAGAGTTTCTCAAAGAGAAATTGACTTTAATTATCGGACCATTGTTGTAGAGTAATATCCACCGATATTTTTTTTCCCGAAGTACTTCTGATATCTAAAATGCTAAGAAAAGCTAGATTAAGAGGCTCTTTGAAAATGTTACCAAACAGACTACAGGGTTGAATTAACTAATTTCCGATTAGAGGAAAAAAATATGAGTGAAATTTAAGAAAAAATAATTGCTTAATTTGTAAATCTGTTTAATAGACTGTGAATCTTCAGCTTCAATCCAACGTTTCACGTTTTCTTTATCGAATGAATGTGTTGATGGTGGTCAAAGCGACCCACACAAGTCAAGCCATCTTTTTGTTTCAAATTAATACTTCCGTTTTCTATGCGAAATTTGTATAGATACACTCATTAATTCACTTTTACTTCTTGTTCGACCTTTGAGTGACGCAAAATCGAAATGACTCAAAACACAAATTAACTAAAATAATAAAAAAAAAACTAAAATTGACCCACACTGACGCATAGCAACGTGCTTGGAAGGTCACATGAATTAGGTTACGAAGAAAAAAAAAACAAGAAAATATTTCTACTAAAAATATATGTCAATTTGTTTAAATATTTTAATTATCAAATTTAGTGGGTGACAGCATATGCTAAAGCTATGAGATTACTAATAAGATATGCAAATAGTTTAACGAATCTGGCGAAATAAAAAAGCAGTAAAACCACTGTATTTGGTCACTGAGGCAATACTTTTGTGTATATAAAATCTATAAGTAAATTACTAGCTTTTTTATATAATTTGATAATATTTGAAGTTAATTGTATTAGTTTTATCTTACAAAAAATAAATGCCGTGATGCCTTTTGATTGGCGCTGACTTGATTGATCTGTATTCATATGGCGGTGTTCATAAGGAATTATAGTAAAAGCCTAAAAACGGCATTTCGAGAAGTTACTATCTAAAATTGTACTGGAATTGGAAATGTGGTTTTTTGCTTTTTATTAATTGGATATTTTCTTGACTTCATGGACAGTATGGGTATTAGAGAGGGTATTTGGTTTTACTATCCGCTGTCATTTTCGACAGTGGGATTCACTGGAAAGGGCTCCGATTAGTAGTATATCGTTTTACACAGCCGATCGTTAGTTTTTCCAAGTACTTCACGTCCCTGACCGGCTTTACATACTTAGTCTGTCCTCAATCAGCTCTTTGAAATGAGTCCAGTATGCTACTCTGCAGTTCTTAAGAGTAGTATCTTTAAGCGATTTTAGGCGAGATACGAGCATACCATGGATCCTCCACCCCGCTAGCAGTATGACAAGGTAAAGAGCAAAGTGCCAAATAAATAATGCTACCCGACGTGCGTGGGAATTTTGGGGTAGGATGCATTGTAAAGACAAGCCTAGCATCTTGTTGGCTCCCCTCCCTATATGAGTGCATGGGATCCGCACCTGTGAAAACCTCTCGTCCTCTGCGCTCCCCCTACTTGTCCATGATTTTTTACTCACTTAGTATGTAGTCAATAATGCGCGCCATATACAAATATATCAGGCATCAAACCTGCTGTCATCGAGGAAGTGTATTGCTGAACGTCAAAGTTATATGCCTTCAGTTCAGAGACTTGGATCTTGGATAAGCACCACCTCGAGCGGCTTCTCTTTCAGATCAATGACGAGTTCGTTCGAAGCTAGCTTATTGTGCTGAAGGCTTCAGCACCAGGTGCCCGCCACCTCCGTGGCTTCACCATCTTCGTCACCTCCGATACAATCAAGAGTGCAAAGCTTAGAAGAAAGGAGGTTAAACAAATAAGTCGACATTACTTTGGTGGTCTTGCTGTCACTTCCTCCATTGTAGCGTTAAAAAGGCCGTACGTGTAACTCGCTCTAAACAATGGTATTAACTAAGGGACTAATGGGCAATCTACTGAAATTTTTTTTTGAATCCGTCGAAGTCTCGTTAAAGGCACTTTAGATTAACCCCAGTCTCTTTATGCGTAATTTTCTCAAATACAATTACCATTGTCCGATAATTTATAATTACTTTTATTAACAAAAACTTAACCGCTTACGTGAATAAGCGCGTATGTGTCAAGTTTGATTTAGCGTTCACGCTGATGCTACTTACAAATATTTACCATTTATTTAAGACCTTAATTTTTTGTTGTTGTAACGACTCGCACTCGAAATTTAATTAGAAATTATGTAACTTTGGTTGACCGCAACACAATTCAAAGCAAAAATGCGCGCCAATATGATTACGACTTCTCTCATGTATGGTTACTAGGGATGCCAAAATATGAGGAAAATTGTGATCGCGGGATTTCGGGATATTTTTTTTAATAATCCCGGGATCACGGGATTTATACTGG
>NW_016162640.1:0-39214 GCF_001687245.7 Rhagoletis zephyria
GCCGTTTAAATGGAATTGCGCAGGAGTCTAGTATGTATGTATGTATGTGTATTATTGTCGCAAGGAACCCATAAAATA
The DNA here is from genome assembly GCF_001687245.7 of Rhagoletis zephyria. Lineage (NCBI taxonomy): Eukaryota > Metazoa > Arthropoda > Insecta > Diptera > Tephritidae > Rhagoletis > Rhagoletis zephyria. The sequence continues at coordinate 79 of NW_016162640.1, forward strand.
TAGAAGACACCAGTGCGTATGAGGAATTCAAACTCAAATCTCCGCCAAATATATGTACGTAAAGCAATCTTAATAGAAAATAAACAATAATGGTAACGTGCAACAGTACAAATTAAATATTTATGTATTCATAGCCTATATTTATGTGTACATCCACATATGTAAGTACAAATCGAAATATACTATGTCTGTATGTATTTAAATTTGCGCCCAATAATGTTTCCATGCATATTAAACAATTAAGTTAATGTTGCTAATGGCGTAGTAAACACAACCAACCCCAATTTGCGCGCCAACAAATAAATCTGTAAATAAAAATGGTGAATAAACAATCTGAACAATGGATGGTAACAAGTATGGAGTATCTCAAAAGCGATAACAAACAAAAAATCTACATTGACAGCTACAAATAGCTAACAGACGTTGTTCAGAGTAAAATGAAATGAAATCGAAAAAAACAGAATTGAAATTGTTGATAAACAGATTAGCTATGTACCATAAGCGAGACATAAAAAGTGCTGACGCACAGACGCAGAGGTACATAAGTAGCAAAATTCTCTCAGCAAATCATTGCGTATAATAATAACAAAGCTAATGACCGAAGCGCTGATAACATTTACATAAATTACATTTCGCCACTTGGGCTTGACTAGTCTGAGCCCATGATAGCAATCGTTAGATAGCATAAATTTCATACTAAGCAAAACAAAAACAAAAACAAAAATAAATAAATAGTAAAAAATAAAATGAGTGCGAGTGAAAAAATTCAGAATTTTAATGATATTGTTAATCGAGTATTTAAGGCATGTGCTGGTATAATGGGCACATAACACAAGCATTCGTTTGAAGCTAAGCAGCTGTCGGCTGGTTTATTTGAAGAGCGGCCAAAGCAATGATAAATTNACAGTCGTTAGATAGCATAAATTTCATACTAAGCAAAATAAAAACAAAAACAAAAATAAATAAATAGTAAAAAATAAAATGAGTGCGAGTGAAAACATTAAGAATTTTAATGATATTGTTAATCGAGTATTTAAGGCATGTGCTGGTATAATGGGCACATAACACAAGCATTCGTTTGAAGCTAAGCAGCTGTCGGCTGGTTTATTTGAAGAGCGGCCAAAGCAATGATAAATTTATGCAAGAACAACAAAGATAAAATATGTATGTATGTATGTGAATTTTCTCAATTTATTCAACATTTCACTTTGCTGTGGTGCAAAACTGTTTAAACGAACAGCTGTTCTTTAGCGGCATACACGATCATACTTACTAGATAAACATATGCACATATTTAACTGTTTTAGCTAAATCTATATGAGATTGGCTCTTTATATATGTATGTGTGTATGTATGTAGGCACTTTTCTATAGAAGCTCACACATCTGTCACTTTTACTAAATGCCATGTGGGTGGCATTTTAATGCAGCCTACAATGTGTTTTTTGGAGCCGCCTACTTATCCATATTTGCTCATGCAGACTTATTTACTTATGTGTAGATTGTATTTACATATGTATGAATATGTATAACCATATTTATATGCATGTAGGGTGATCCATCAAGACCTTTTTTTCATTCGCTTTTTCCAAAGATTACGCGTGACTAGTGGCGTACTGTCATCTTACACAAAATCTGAGTAACGGGTTTACTTGGCAAAGGTCTAGCTAAGAATCATTTAAACGTTTTCTTTTACTTTTTAAAGTATGGAATATTTCTGATGAGGCCATGTCAAACATAAGGGCACATCTTTGATACGAATACTTTTCTGTCACATTTAAACAAAGTCAAACAAAAATTAACAAAAAATCGGGAAAAACAAAACCTTAGAGAAGAATTTGAAAAAAAAAATCGTTTCCGTTTTATTTCATATTTTGATTTGGCAAGTACTTATGTATGTAGTACAATATATGGGGCGTTCCATACCAAAACGGACGGGGTTCACAATTCATGTATTTGATTTGTTTAAAATTTTTAGGGCTGATGGACAAACATAAATAATAAATAAATATGAAATTTGAACTTTATTAATACTTTTTTTAAAACTTTACAGCACAAAAACAAAAACTAATCGATTTAATAGGTTTCCAAATATCTCGAGAACGGGGCGAGGAAAAAATTAAAAAGAAATCACACATAGACACATAAAAATTCACTATGAAAAAAAGGATTTTTTAATTTTTTTTCTTGAAAAATTTTTCACATATAAATTTTTTGATAAAAAAAAGTTAGTTTTTAAAAATATGGCATTTCGAAAAAAATTGAAAAAAAATCACAATGGTAGCTCTAAGTATTGCGCAATATTTAAGTATACTATTACGGGGTGCACTCTACAATATTTTGAGTTATGAATTTTTTAACACCGAAGCCTTTAACGAATTACAGCGAAATTGGACCAATCTAACTATTTTTCGCCGGAGCTTATATGGGATCGCGACACTGTGCAGCTTTCTGTGAGAAAAATTTTTCGGGTAATAATAAGGACATCCAGTGCCGTTTTAAGCATTTTAGTTAAAATTTTAAAAAATGTCTAGATGAATCACCCGTTACTTATAAATATATATCTACTTTGTAAATATGTATAAGTAATCTTGTGGAGAAATAATAGTGTAACGACATTTTAATCAGTTCTCAGAACTATTTTTCTTTTGTTTCTTGAATGTTTATTATTTTTTTATAAAAATGTGGATCATTATCTAACAAACACCATTTAAGTGTAAATTTCAAACTTTCTACAAAAATTCAACAAAACTTTACAACAGCAACAAACAACAAACTTTTTATTAATAATTTTTAGAAAAATTCTATGCTTGTAATCTTCAAGGAGCTAGGACTTCGCGCTGATTTCTGATAATTTTTTTTGTTTGTTGACTTTACCACGCATTTTTTTTTATGGAGAAGAATAATAAACACCTTCGGGCTAAAAAACTGCATACTAAGAATTTTTCAAAAAAAAAAAAATGTTCGAAATTTAGACTTAAATCGTTTTTGTTATATAATGAGCTGCATTTTTACAAAAACTAATGAAACTTAAAAAAAAACAGAAAAATAGCCGAAACGGGTCAAAGAGTCGTATCCCACTTATTTTGCACATGACTATATTTACGTATGCACAGTGGCGGATTTGAATATTTGTTACCCCTAGGCAGTTCAGAATTTACCGCTCTTTTTCCGATAAAAAAAATATTTTGAGGTAAAAGTACCAGTTTTGGAACGATTAGTAGTAATTAGTAATATTCAAATTTATGTTAGTTAATATACTTTTACTACAATTTAAAATGAAAAAGTGCTATTTACCTTGAAAAAAGGTTTTCAGCTTTTAAAGAAAGCCATCATCAACAAATTTGTTCACTTGATAAGTTATAATCTCAACAATACTAAATTAGTATTTTTTAATATTATCATTTAAATAATATCAAAAATACCTAACAGTGTTGTCCTATTTGCTGATTGCGTAATTGAATCTCAAATTTATGTTTTAAAATGTAAAAACACAAATCCTACTTTCAGTGCAGATAACTTGAAAAAAAAAAATTTTAATTCAACTGAAATTTTGACGCCCCTAAATTTTGCCGCCCCTGAATTTTGCCGCCCTAGGCACCTGCCTGTGTTGCCTTTACCCTAAATCTGCCATAGCGTATGCATATATTTACCCCTTCAACAACTTTTTGTACACATATTTGTTTTAAGCTTAAAATGCATTCATGTGTATATGTATGTATATATGTACGTACGGTAGAATTTATCTTTCTTATGGCTTTGTTTGTAAAAGCATTTTTCAAAAGTTTAAATTCGTCACTTAAGTGCACACGCACATGTATGTATGTCTGTATGTATATATTTCGTCTGAAGTGAAGACGTGTCTCGGCATTTAATTCAATATCTAAAAAGATTTTGATGTTTGATATTTTGTGCATACATAAGAACGTATAGTATTTAAACATTTATATGTATACAAAGACCTCTTAAAGATTCTAATCTACATACTTTGAAAACTTGCAAAAGCTTACGTATATACATATATACATATGTCGTTTTGTATATGCATGTTCCTTTATGTGGGTATACTTTCCGTCTCATATTGTTCTCATGAGCTTTCTTAAATTTCCTTTGTTGAAGCCTTAAAAGTACTTATAGTGAAGAATGCAATTAGTTGAAGACATTTTATTAAATGTAAAAACATATGATACTCAAGATGTTGTATTTTATGCTCAGTGCATCGGAGTGGGTGGTTTCATGCTGATGTTTGAAAATCGTAAGTAAAAGTACCGATTACCAATTTTGAGAAAAGAGTTGTCACGCCCATTTTTTGTACAACGGTAATTTTAAAATGAAAATCGCTTTTTTTTACAGGAAAGGGAGCTGAAGAGGAAATTTCGTAAAAAGCGGAGTGATTTCGCACATTTTTTAAAATGTATAAAAAAATTTAACAATTTCTTAAAAGAACTAATTAAAAAATTATTAATTTAACTACTCTTTTAGAACATTTTAAATATTCATGTAATCGTTCTAAGACAGATCTTTAAACAGAATATAGATTTTTTTTTTCAATTAAAAAGGGAGGGACCACTATGCTTTTTATAAAATTCGTAACTGGTACAAAAAACTCGGATTTTTCCAAAATTGGTAACCGGTACACTTAATTTATAAAACTACCATAATAAAAAATGGGCGTGACCGCTCCGCTTTTCTCAAAATTAGTAACCGGTACTAAAACCCCATGTTCCTCATAGTTGGTAGCCGGTAAAAAAATTCATGTTTTCATCCCGATTCATGTTTTTTCTGCATATTATTTTTGATTAAAATTTTTTTCTGCAGAGCCCGATACCTTTTTATGCTGTGCGGAATTTTTTTCACCTATTTCTAAATTGACGGCACTATCTTAATTATTAACATGGATGTCAGAGCAACATTTACCAAGAAATCTGGTGAACTTTAACGCTTTGCAACAACAGCAAAAATAACACAATTCATACCTGCCTGCCTCGTTGATAAGCCAAATTTCACGAATTCACGTAATTTACGCGTACTTTCGTACACCCCAGGAGACTAGCGTCTCGCCACAAATTACGTTACAGTGAGATTCCTCAACATATCGTTCATTTGCGCTCACGCCGCTACGGAAGGACGTAATGACCAAAGTCTTATTACTCGAAGGAAGGCAAGTGTTTTGGACGTACGTACGTTGTGTGGAAAACAGATCGCCTCAGATCATCATTATGTTATTGCAGCCAAGATAGGTGAACGACTCTCAGATGTGCTCTCAGAAAGCACTGAAGAGTGCAAACTGACATACACACATATACATAGTATCAGCAGTGGAACTGCTTATTTCGCCGCTTACAGCACCTCCTGCAATTGGGCGCTGCGCGAGCTATGTGAGACCTATATAGGGAGCTGAAGAGGAAAGTGAGACATATTTTCCATAATAAATAGAAATAAGTCGAAATATGTGAGTGCAACGAACTTGAATGCTGAACGACAGAAAAAACGCCAGCAATTTCGCTGTTGAAAAATAACAAAACACACAAGAATTTATTAAAAGCGATAAAAAAAAAATTAATTACCGTAAAATTAGTGCAAATATTTTCCCAAATGTTTTTACTTGTGGTCAGCTTTTAATTAATGAAGTTTCTTTTTAGTTTACCGCCTCAAGTGCTAGCCGATTAATTACTACAAGATTTGTTATTCTTAGTTAGTGGGTCAGCACATAATAAATCAGCTACATGTTTATAAACAATGTGGAATTTTAAGATTTATAAAATGGAAATTTTCCGAGTTTTTTCTTTAATTGTTTACAAAAAAAAGGAAAACAATAAATGTTGAGGAAATTTAATAAGGGCTTTGCTTTTAAGTTCGCAAAAAAAAAAAAAACAAACAATTTGAACAAATTTTGTTTTAGCGAACTATGANGCTTTGCTTTTAAGTTCGCAAAAAAAAAAACAAACAATTTGAACAAATTTTGTTTTAGCGAACTATGAAAAATTTGAGAACGTGCAGTATTAGGCCTTATATAGAACACATTTTATGATATGTTTTTAATTTTTTTGTTTTCGATGTACATTAGGACGTGCCAGAAAACACGGGCTCGCCGTACACTCCTGAGTAAACATAAAGTACTAAAGTGCAAGACAATTTATAAAATTATAATTTTTTTACCGAAATCTATAAATGCGATTTAATTTAATTATAAGCAATTTAAATGCGATTCCATTTTTTCTTTCCTCTGGTATTCTGTTTTTAATTAAATTTTTGCTAAAGCTGTTTTTTGTTTTTTCCAGTAGAACTGTTTAAAAAAAATAATAATTATTGCCGAATGTGTCACCAAAAAATGTGAAATGCCTTTTTTGCTTGCGGGTTGTACGGTCTAATTTACATACAACAATATTGTTATCGATATATCTGTAAATTCCTTTAAAAATGAATTAAATTTTAGTAAACCAAATTTTTAACATAGAAATAAATTTGTGCTATAAAAGACTATAATAGCCGGTTACACCAGCAATTTGAATGGAACATGATTTTTTATTTTTTGTGAATTTCCATATAAAATTCAAAAAATTTAAAACATTTTTCACTTAAATTGCTTTCGTGAAATTGGCTGTAAGTATTTCGCGATTTAATTGTTGATTTTTCATTAAAACCTCCCTATAACTCACGCCGCCTACTAAAAAAAATACAAATTTTACTCACAACTTCCCACAAACTCTGCCCCTATATTAAATGCGAGTTAATTAATTGCACTCAGAGGCAAAAAAAAACCGTATTGAATTTCAATTATAATTGATAATTATCAAACGGAATGCTTAATTGCCTAAATAAGTAAATCCGATTTAATTAAATTATAAACGTTTTAAACTCGATTCCATTTTTTGTTTTCATCTGGCATTCTCCTTTTTGCATCTTCTTATACATATATACATATATTTGTACGTTCATACTTTTCAGTAGATTTAAATTAAAAAATATCTGAAATAAACATAAGAATGTATAAAACTGCCATCAAAGTAAAATCTTCTTAACTCACTGCAAACATCGAAGTGTGATTAAGTAAAGTTAAGCGAAGTGGAATAAAATTTCTCAACTGCCGAGCTCACTCTTAGGTCAGCAAAAGTCGGCACTTGGCCCTGTGCTTTCTAAATGCAACAGCAAAGCCTAGCTTTCAAAAGAATAATACCGACAAAGTGAATTAAAAATGTTTCAAAACTCATTAACAAGTCATCAAGAAATTTAAGAAAAATTTTAATTACAGATTACCACTAAGGCTGTCAGTGTGCTTAAGAATGATCGTAAAATGGTCAAGAATATTTTGCGATACTAATCAGATTATTCAAATGAAAGTTGGTATGATAAGCGAATGCAATACATATATAAAGAAGAAAAGATTTCTTAGGCAATCACAATTTAATATAACACAGTTCATTGCTATGTATTTTCTTGTATTCCCTTTTGGCGTACGTACGTATACATAATCGCAAAAAAGGTGAAATACTCGTTCGTAGAAATATTAAATATTAACCAAAGCAGCTGCACAAGAGGTATTTTTACATATGCTAAGGCGGATTTACTTTGTAAATGAAATGATTCCATCAACTTCCTTGTGGAATGTTGAAATTAACTTTTACAAGAAAAAATGAGAAATCAATTCGACCCGCATATTAAACCATATAAATGGGGCGCTCCATACCAAAACGGACGGGGTTCACATTCATGTGTTTGATTGTTTAAATTTTTAGGTTGATGCATAAACACAAATAATAAATAAATATGAAATTTCAACTTGATTAATACATTTTTAAAAACTTTATGGCACAAAAAAAATAGTTTTCCAAATATCTCGAGAACGGGGCGAGGAAAAATTTGAAAAAAAAATCACACTTACACACATCAAAATTCTCTATGAAAAGAAATATTAAAAAAAATAAAATCATGAAAAATTTTTCACATACAAGTTTTTTGATCAAAACAAATAGTTTTTGAAAACATGCCATCTCAAACAAAAATTAAAAAAATCACAATGGTAACTTTGAGTATTACGCAATATTTAATTATGGTATTATGGGGTACACTCTACAATAATTTGAGTTATAAACTTTTTTACACCGAAATTGAGTACATTACAAATTTACAAACTTTTGTTTAATATTTTAAAATTTTATAGAGTATGCAGTCTTCTAGCCCATTAAAATGCAATGTATGGGGACGAAGCTCACAACCCTATACTCGACCAAGACGATATGAGAACAACAATAAAGCGGCTTAAAGGCAACAAGGCACGGGAGCCGACGGTACACCGTGTGAGCTGTTCAAATTTACCGACGAAGATCTGGTCGGGCGCATGTACCTGTTGCAAGTAACTTTAGTCCGCTGAAAACAAGACCGAAGACTGTAATCTCAGTGGACTGTGTCCAATCTGACGCAACGGCACCGAAGTAAATGGAACGACGAACTGTATGAGCTTTTCAACGACATGGACATAGTTACGCGCATAAATATACAAAAATTGCACTGGCTTGGCTCCAGTGAAAAAAATCCTTCAACTCGGCACCAATGGGTGTACAACAAAAGCAAGGGTGCATGCCCACGAACACAATAGAAGGGGCAACTGAAGAAGGAGCTGTCTGCACTCGGGATGAGACAATGGCGCAAATTCGCACATGAGAGAGGCTATTGGAGATTTTTTGGTCTCAGTCCAAACCAACGAACGGTTGTAGCGTCAAATAAAAAAAGGTGCTTGGGCGCCTCGGTATTAAAATAAATTGTAAATGTGGCGAATTAACAAGGAAATATTCGACGAAATCCATCTAAGAAAGAGCACGTTAGGCTGCATTTTAACGATATTTAAGCTCATTTCGCCAATGAACGGAAAAACTCGTTTGTCCTCTGGAAGAGCGAGGTTTCTCGCAGAAAACGCACATCTGTGCTCTTGAGTTTTCTTATAAGAACTTTCATTGGCTTGCATGACATAAGACTAGAGGTAGGCGCATCCGACCAATGTTGTAGTTGCAAGATCATAGAGGAAGATTACGCAAAGTTGGTGAACCATTTAATGAAATCCTTGCAGAGATCACACAAGTGGAAATAAGACCATCGACAAAGCTCAAAAAGTAGAAAGGCAAAAGTAAGTGTACCACAGGTATCGCAGCGCTACTATTCTTGGCCTATGCGTGAGGTGGCTTCTGTTCTTTCAACCTTAGCTAAATAATAGATTTTTAGTTCACAAACTGTTTTTACTTTTAAACACTTTTTTGGATTGGTTCTTATCAAACGCCGCGAAGCAAGCGGTTCTAAGATATATAGGGTGGACACTAAGTGCAATAAATATTTTATTTACCTACCAAATATAAGTCGTTATTTACATATAGTGCGTACGAAATAAAATATACTTAATAGTAGATAAGTTCACTTACCTTTCACCAAAATTTGTTTGTATTCAAGTTCCTTGGCAGCTTCGACGTATTTTCATGGGAAAAATTGTATTTCTTCCAATTTGGTATTCATGATAATTTGAAGGTAGTTTTATGCCTTCATTTGGAAATTTCTAAATGATTATTCAGCTGGCATGAAGCTGTCATTATATGCGTCAATTTTGTTTACTGGTTGACAAATAAAAGTTACACTTTTTCACTTTGCATCGCATTTGCGTATATTGTAACATGGTACATAAATATTTTAATGTGCGTATTTATGTGTGTTTGAAACCGTAAATTGCACCCTAAAGTATGCAGAGAAAATAAAAATCAGAAAAAAATAAGTTTCGCACGCAGGCTTCACTTCATTTATGTACGTCTTTTATTATTATCTGCAGTCAAACGATCTAAGAAAGGTAAATATTATATACATATGTTCTTACACATAAATATATACAGTGATTCAAAAAAGTGTTCACAACATGACTTTTTTTTATATTAAAAATTTTTTCATATTAAATTATTTTTAAAGTTGTAAACTTTAAACACCACTTAGAAAAGTTTTAAAGTTTTCATAAAATTATTAAACTCTTAAAACTGACTTTTTGAAATTTTTGTATAGCCCAAAAAATTTCTGTGTAAAATGTGCATTCGATTAAAAAACCGCGTTGATTTCGAAAATTTTCTGTTTACTTTGCACTCTTGTCCATATAAACATAAATTTCTAATGGAATAAAAAATCAACGCCAGTTTTTATGTATTCCACTCGTTATATGAAAAAATATGCGAAAGACCGGCGGCAAAGAAAAATATTAAAAATTAACCAAAATTCTTAGCCGCATTAAAAATTCAATTTGCGCTACTAAAATCTTATGAGCTGAAAAACTGCATGTCAAAAAACTAAAAAAAAAAACATGAAAAATATTTTTATAAATATAATTGGCAGCGTTGGGAAAATTAAAAAAAAAATCAGCTCGAGAACACTTGCATGAGTCACTATACGTAACTAGATATGTATTTTTAGAAATTCATTTGTATGCAAAGAAACGCTGAGCCATCCAACCGAGAACATTTAAGGCGTTTACTCCCAAATTTACTTAAACATTCGCCTTTTTTATTTTTTTCGATTTGTAATTTTAATACTTTTTTGTACTTTTTTCATATATTTTTCACTTGTGTTCGCACTGAATTCCACGAGCGGCACGAAACGGTTCGTTTTTTTTTTTGTAATTTCCATTAAGGCAGCTCCCGCAAAGCCACCAAACCATAAAATTGCCGCCTTTCGTCAAGGCTGACATTAAGATGTAGCCATCGATTTAGTTTTTCTCTTTCTCTTTTTGGTAGACAGAATACTATTTGCAGCGGTGAAAGATTGAAGAAAACTGCCAGCGAAAACTCGTTTAAATCGCGCTGAAAAATATTTTTCACCCGAAAAAAAAACCAACGTTTGACGAAAATTTGATTTTCTTTGGCAGATTTGTAGCAGTTCAGGATATTCGCATATGTATGTGTGTGTGTGTGTGTGCGTGAAATACTATGTATGTGTGTATGTTGGTATCAGCAGCTGGGTGAAGAAAAAATGTTAACAAAGTGTGAAAAGAGAATTTTTGAATAAATAAAGCACAGAAAAAATACAGCCGGCAATAAGAAAAAACACGATTTTACAACAAACAAAAAAAGGATATGAGAATCGTGTCAGAGGGGAAAATTCACAAAAATCAATTACTCTGGTTGTTATGTTGCTCAGTTGGAGTTCTTTGTCAATTGTAGCAGCGAGATGGAATTTCAAAAGCTGGGTAACGCAAAACGTTGCGTAAAATTAAAGGCTAAAAGGTCTCAAAAAGGTTCAAGTGCGACAGCCGCGTTGGCTGAGAGTAATTGGGTAGAGTTGAATGTGTGTATATGTATTGTGACAGACTTGTGTTGTTAAGAATTGTTGTTGGCAGATTTTTGTGATTTTTTATTAGCTGTGCTGTACGTACTGGATGCTTTATGTATTAAGCGTGTCGATAATTAATTTTCTTCAACTTTTGAATCGAGCATACTTTATTTACCTAGAGTAAGATTTGAAATACGTGTAGGAATTGAATAAGAATAAAACCATTTTTTTTGTTGTTGTGACATTGTCTTATTGTTTATTTTATTGCTGTTTATGTCATAAGGTCCCCTCTAATTATGCGGATTGTGAGTAAGGCAGCTAGCACTATTTGACTGAATCGTCTATGAAATTTTCATGAAGCTTTCCAGCTCACCCTAACTTAAGCACAATTTTGTATCGCGGCTGCGCTGGAGCTTGTGACTGAGGCTGAATAGCTGCATTCAGACATTTGAATAGCTAAGAAATTATTCAATATTACAAAGCTATAGCTGATTGGAGTCCACATAAACTCGCGCTAATTTCGTATAACAAAGAGTTGCGGAAATTCAAAAGAGCTAACTGGCGAAACCACTGCAGGGAAATAAACAGCCTCCCAGATTTTATCTGGCCAAGGACTGTCACTCCAGCAACACTCCCCAAAACTCTTTGGGGAATTTGTATGCTGTTACAACAACAACAGGGAGTGGGCCTTCAAAAAAGCTCTTACAAGGGATCGGTGTGCTGCAAGTGGCAGTCTAAAGAAATCCGATTTTAATTATTCTCCACATACGGGTAAGATTTGCAGACTTCTGATAAACACTCACTTCCTGGGCTTAGATTAGATTTAGAGGAGGCAGTCGGTTACCTAGTTACCGCGACCGAAAGGATCTATTGTTATAAACCTCTATTCGACTACAGGTCGCTTATATCCACGTATTGCCAAGAAAAATCGCGAGGTCCTTTGGCTGGATGCCATTTAGGTCATGTGCTTCAAAGTACGGCGAACCTAGGAAGCGAAGTCTAGTAATAACGAGGCCTTCACAGTGGCGCGTAATGTGCTCTGCTGTTTCCTGTTCTTCGTTGCACAAACTACGATGATCCGAGTTAACAACTTCTATGTAATGAAGGAACGCTACAGTGACCAGTAAGAAAACCTGCAACAATTCTTTCTTCATGCCTACTTCGTGAAGCAGTTTCTGGGTTATTCTTGTTGATATATCTGGAATAAAAAACTTAGTCTGTCCGTATTTGTGTGGTAATGTTGCACATCGTTCTGCCCCCAGATACAGTAACTCCGCCTAACGGAGCTTCATGGCAGACCAATAAAGGGTCCTGTGCCTAGGAGAATATCTATCACTTCATCACCCATGTTTCCACTATGTTCCGGTGCCCATATGAGGTAAACCCGGTTCCTGGAGACGATAAATATTAAAAGCTGAAGGCAGTCCTGCACCACCTTTGAGGTGACCTATGCGCTTTAAGTGCGATGAGCGCCGCTCTGCTATCCGAGTGTATGTAGATATGTTTATTGGTTGCCCTACTTTCTACATACTTCCTATATACGTGCACCTTGGCCGGAAAGAGAGAGTTACCTTGCCTCATGCTGGTGAAAATGAGCCGTCTGGGTTGTATGCCGTAAACTACTGATCCTACGCCGTGGTCAGTCTTGGATCAGTTAGTATACCAGATAACTTCGAAATTTTAGGTCGTTCATTGTCCCGGTTGTATCTGTCGGGGAAAAATACCTTGAAGTTTTGTATAAAGTTGAATCTTGGGAGGCAAAGGTCCACAAAGCAAATGTGCAGCCCACCTTCTTGTTCTATAACCATGAAGGTGGAAGGGTGTATAAACTTCTTGTCCTCTACGTTGTCCCGTAAGATGTGTCTTGTTGTTAGCAGTAGAGCCTCTTTATTGATTACAATTTGTAGGGGAGGCAGGTCAAGAAGCACCTCAAAAGCCGGAGCTACAAATCAGACTATTATCGACCAAAATTGGGTGCCCCAGTACCCACTTCAGAGAAATAATAAAGCCTTGCAGCTAAACTCACTACTGTTGAAAGAGTGAAATGGACGATATTTAGCTTTAGCGCTTACAAATTACCTGGGGTAGATGGGGTCTATTTTGGCTAATCATATTAAAAAGATTTCTGTCCTTACACCAACGTTTACCAGATAGAATACAGGGAACATCAGTATCACAATAGGTGGGCATATACGTAGCGCCCGCATTGGCGCTCATACTAAAAAGTATAGTGCTATGGGAGGATCGGCGGTTAAGCCATGCTTCTAATACTTCACACTCTGGATAGTTGTGTTCAAGAAATCGACTACTCCGCCCTTAAACCCACCCCGAAACCATGGGGAAGGGGGGATTAAATTTTTACACGTATGGATCTAAGCTATACAATAGGGTTATCTGTGGAATTTTTTTCTGACGAATTAGGATTGGAATTATCTGAGCGAATTCCGGACTACTGCGGCGTCCATCAGGCAGAGGTTCTAGCAATAAAGAAGGTGGCTGTGTACCGTAAAGGCGACCATCAAATCAATGAATGTGATAATGCTACAATCAAGGTTGCACACAAACGGCTGTCAGCCAGCCCCAAATGATATTAGCATCGTCCACAAGGTCAGACACATATGGGTCTCCTGCAGTTGCCCAGCTTTAGGTAAGAGCAAACAAAGCTTATAGGAAAATATAATGTTCACTCTCTCACCTAACTATCCGGTGTGAAATAAAAACCACCCCACGCTTCATAAGAGCGTTTCACAAGAGTGTTTCACAGTAGTGTCACAATGGACCTGCAGGGTCTAAGTGAGTTGGTCTTTTGGACTGACTGCCACATTAACCTAAACTAACCTAACCAGTGTTACAATATCTCCTCGACTGGTAAATTATTAAAGCATCTCAAAAGCGGAGTATATATTAGTGTACATCACTCACAAAAAAAAGGGTACTGGTTTTCCATCGGAATTGTAAAATATATTAAATTTTAAAATGTTTGCCAAAATACTTATTTCGGAAAAGTATTAAAATTTATATGATCTGGACCCATTTGAAAATACCTCCGAAATCTCATTTTTTTGATTCCGCTAATAAAATGGTCAAACATTTTTATACAGATCTTTTAAGCTTAAACTCTTATAGTATCTGAGGTGAATTACAAAAACTTGAATCTCAATATAATTATGGTAGAAAACCGCGACGTTTTTTGGTGCGGCACCACAATTTACATATCGTCACCTGAGTGGAAGATCGACCTGTGTCGGCAGCCAGTTCGAAAACGCCCTCTATCAGAAAATTTTTTAAGAATGTCCTATTTCAGAATTTGATTGGAAAACGCCCTATCTCAGAATTTAGTTGAAGAATGCCCTATCTCAGCTGCCGAATTAAAAAACGCCCTATCTCAGCAAATTTTCAATGTATTTTCAGCTGAGGTAAGGCATTCTTCAACCAATTTCTTAGATATGACATTTTTCAATAAAATTCTGCAATAGGGAGTTCTTCAATCAAATTCTGAAATAGGGCGTTCTTAAAAAGCTGTCTGAAAAAGTCGTCTGACAGGCAGGTGATGTTATTAGCACTAAAATCTTTTATAACTAAATCTAAATTAATAAAGAAATATAAAATTAATGGAAAAGCGCTTGGAGTCTTAGTCAATAACCAAAAGAAGTGGGGGACTCTGAATTCACAGTCCTCGTAACAGCTAAGAAAATGAGAGGTCTAACGAACTGGCAAGAGCTGGAGCCTGTTCAAATTAGGTGGTGAGATAAAGCGGCTTTAAATTGGGAAAAACGCTGGTGTGCGTTGCAATAGTATATTTCTTTCATTACCCTGCAAAAAATGGGACTATTCCGGGATGACTCCGGGAGCAATCGCAAAGGAACATGCGACTAATACCATTTCTGATCTCTTTATATGGAATGAACTGTTCGCTTTTGTTCGAGCATGTCCTATGAAGAGACTAATTGTTCACCTTTATACCCGAAAGGGTATAAAAAGCGACTAGTCACTTTTAAAAAATAAAAATAAAAATTTGCGCCAGCTGAGATTCGAACCGGGTTGCTCAGTTTTGTTAGGCGAATGCTCTCTCTGTGTGCCAACGCCGCACATGAAATTTCATTGACTAAGTGCATACATATCATTAAATCGTTAATAGTACCCGTTAGAGATGAGTTGGGGACTAATTGATCTCCATTAGTACCCGTATGAGACTAGTTGCGACTAATTAATGCCCAATTGTACCCGATTGAGAGTAATCTCGGAATACTCTCTTTAGAGATTAGTCGCACAATTTTTTGCAGGGTAAGATCAGATTTTAAGACATCCCCAGTGTAAATCGTTCAGGCTAAGGTAAAGCTGTGGCATATTTTATCTCAAAGCCAGTTTACATATATGTCTGTATGTATGCTCTCTGCACGAACTCATCACTCTGTTTCTCGCTTTAAACGTTTTAACACAGTTACTTAACTTCATTGTACTAAGCCCTTGTCTGGTTGTGTCATTGCTGCTTGCAAGCTATTGTGCATACATACATACATACATACATACATAATTCCCACAGTATGCTAGTTAATAGCATATGTATCCTGAAAATTACTTCGCTATCCCCATACTTCATTTTCTAACCTCAAAAGCTAATACTTTGCACTTTGCTCCACGTACTGCAACATATACATAGTATGTAGTACGCCCTGTGGCAAGCCAATGTGAAAACTGCTCATAAAACTGCTCATATATACACAAAGTGCATACATTAGACTGCATCACAACCCATATAAAAAGAAAATCGGTACTGTGTTTCCATTGGAGTTATAAAATCTATTATATTTTAAAACGTCCACCAAAATATTTTGGAAAAATACCAAGATTTACGTGAGCTGAACCGATTTGAAAATAGCTCCAAAAATTGAGTTTTTTATGAATAAGAATAGATTCTTAAAGATGTTTTTTGAAAAAATCCCCTCAAATGACAAAACGATTTAAGCTTAAAAAATTTGCATAAACAATATCTTTAAAAAATTTCAAAATATTTTGAACGGAATCGTTATAATGAGATGTTTGATGCTGTTTTTTTTATTTTTTTTCAAAGATCGGTATAAGAAAAAATTTGAATAACTGAACCTAAGCTCTTCCGATTTAGACTTGTGAGGTATCATTGGAAAGGTATTTTCTTACCCTTTGTTTTGCTAATAAACTGATTCAAAGGATGAAAGAGAAATATAACATCAAAAATCGCATTATTACGATTCCGTTCAAAATTTTTAAAATATTTTTGTGCAAATTTTTTAAGCTTTAACCGTTTTGTCATTTGAGGGGATTTATTCAAAAAAAAAATCTTTGAGAAACTATTTTTATTCATAAAACAACTCCATTTTTGGAGCTATTTTCAAATCGGTCCAGCTCACGTAAATCTTAACATTTTTCCGAAACATTTTGGTGGACGTCTTAAAATATAATAAATTTTGTAATTCCGGCGGTAAAACCTGTAACATTTTTTGGTGATGCAGTCTAATGTACATACATACATATTATATACATACACATATAAGCTTACTGCAGTATTCCCCTTACACATGCTTTCAGCTCGCTAATGTTGCGGTTATTTGGTTAACCTTGCCATTCATTTACCATGGATGCTGTACTTGCAGTGGAGTGCTGACATATACTTATATACATACATACATACATACATTTTTATGTCCTTCATACATACTCTCCATTCATAGTTATGTATGTATGTCTAAAAACATTCCCTATTCTATACTCCCGACTTTGTTTTAGCTGCAATGTTTTATGGTTGTGCTTTGTTTTCATCTTATCTTTGTTGTTGTTTTTGGTTTTGTTAGATATTGTTAGTGCTGTCGTTGTACGCAGTATGTATACGCGCGTACAAATTGAGTTTGGTAAGCAATTTAAAATGTAAATTCTAATGCTGTGGTCCTCATAGTGTAGCGTGTGTGGAAAGTGGCCGAGCGCTTGTCAGCGCGCAGTCATCTTCAGGCAAAGGGAATCAGTATTTATTTAGATGGTAACAAATGTGATATGAATGTAAGGATATTAATAAGTATTAAGGTGCTATTTATCCTGATAAGTGATTTAAATTTGCAAAAGAATTCAAGTTCCAAAGATAAGAGTACATTGTTAATTTTTTTTTCAGTCGATAACTTATATTCGCGTTGATAAAAGTTTAGGCATCCGGTTATTTAACAGGTTTGTAGCTTCGTCAATTGCAACTTGACCGTATCCGTCCAGGTAGTGAAAAGGATCGCGGTTGATTTTTGAGGCGAAATGGCAAAGCACCGCGTAATAAAGAAGCGTGAAAGATCAGAGAGATAGCCATTTCTTTATCAACACAGGCTATCAAAACCATTGCCGGACGCCAATATCGATCAGTCGTCAGTTGTATTAGATTGATCGATCGATGAGTTTGGTGGCTGAAGAAGCTTCGACATACAGAAATTGAACAGTAATGGAGAGAAGGCATCAGCTTTGATTTTAGTATTATTTTTTTCCTTTGATTTTTTACCATCCAAGTACTACTGACGCCTGTCGGCGACTAAGATAACTCTTCATCTATCATTACATTGAGTGGCAAACGGAGTAAAAGGCCTTTGACAAGTCCAGCGGCACTAGAACAGTTCTCTCGCTCATGTGCGGTATAGGTTAAGACCGCAAGTTATCTGACTGTTGAGTGATGTGGAGCTGCTGTGCGTTTTACGAAAGCCATGTTGACGATAATCCTCCCATTTATTTGATGTGATCGGTCTCCCGGTTTCCACATATTAGGAGTAATGAAAATGGACAACGACAAATTGAAGTCCGTAGTTAGGTATTTCACGCCCAACCGGACTCAAATGTTTTATCATCAACATGGAAGGGCGATCGAGGCCAATAACTTTGGAAGCTCTTCGTTCACCCCCAGGATTATCCTAATTCGGAAAAATGTACCCTTGTTTTTTCGAAATCAACAAAATAGAGGTCGCTCAAAGCGCTCAATGTTTTTCATGTATTTTATATAGGGAAATGTCTGGTAAGTCTAACTAACACAAACAAATATTAATCTCAATTTGCTTCTTAATGTGTAAAAATACTAAAACACTTTATTTTGTCCATTTCGCTGAAGTGGCTCATCAAAGGAAATCTATGCTGATTTCGTTACTTATATTTTACACACAGATGTACATACACATAAACATTTGAAGCAATTCTTCACAGTGAAATGCTACGCAGTTACTTATTCATGTACTGGGAGCAGAGGAGCATTAATGCCATACGTTTTCAAAGAGAAAGCTTACTGTTAAAACAACAACGACTAGTAAACGTGAGGCAATCCAAACATATACTTTGATATTTCATTTGTAATTTTCACGAGTCATTTATTGAGGGCGAGCCCTTACCACTTATTATATATGTATGTATCTGTAAATGTAAGCGTATTATACAATAAATATGTAAGTATATATATACCCTGCAAACCAAATTTTTCAAAATCTTAACGAAATCTTTAAGAGTATCGGAATTGTGTTCCGGATTCCGTATCGATTTCTTAATGAATCTTCAAAGAAAATCTTCTTCTTAAAGAAAAATCTGGAAAAATTCTTTTCATTTCTTTACCGATTTTCTTCGGAAATTTCATAAAAGAATCGAAGTTTATACAGTAAATTTCATTTAAGAAAATTCAACATTTTTTCAGTGTACTCTGAATTGAAATTTTAAAGAATTCGTAAAGATCTCATCCGCTTTTTTCCGAATTTTCTAAAATAAAATAAACTGTGCACACTTCGATTCTTTTACGAAATTTCGGAAGAAAATCGGTAAGCAATGAAAATAATGCTGCTATGTGAAAAATTTCTTGCAAAATTTTTTTCTGTATTTTCTTTATTTTTCGTACAGAAATTTCTTTATGAGTTCGTGTCAACCACTTCATGCAATTTTCTTTGAAGATTCGTAAAAAAATCGTTACAGAAATTAGATTTTGTTAAGATTTCGTGGACTTTGGTTTGCAGGGTATTTAAATATTTATGTATATCTGCCTTCACATATCTACTAATGTATATTTCTTAATGTAACTGCGCTTCGATCGATGAGCAATTTGTCGCCGCCTACGGCACATCAAAGCCAATTAATTATCAAGAAAACAACACCAGCAACAAAACAATGGCAAAACTTTAAAGCTATTTAACAAAAAAACAAAACAACAATGACAACAATTGGCCTTGATGCAGAGCCACATGTTTTAAGGCTACAGAGCGAGACTGACTTTCTTTTTTTCCTATTCATAAACAAATACAAAGACAGTATCACAAAAACCTAAGAAAAGCCAAAAGGAAATATTTCCTTAGCAAGCAAGTGAAAGTAAAAGGAGCTTAACGAAAGGAATGTGAAAAACATTGTTTTGAAGATAGCAAACGACACTGGTGGGAGCCTGAACCGTTTAAGAAGTAAACACGATTGCCTTATACAAATATGTGTGCATCTATTTACACAGGTATGTATGTATGTACATATGAAAACAAGAAAAAATTTTGTAATTTTAAAAAAGTTAGTGAAAAGAATTTATTTAATCGATGGCAAATTTATTTACGAGAATATTTGTCACTTCATTGCTCATAACACTGCACAGTGGTTCAAAATTGACAGTCTGTGTTCACAATTCAAGATATTTACTCAATTTGATTAATTTTTTTTTATGAAAGCTAATAAAATTTACAAGGACCAATTGAGCCCGTTTTTAAAGTTTTTGTTTGTTTGTATTAAGTTTTTTATGCAAATTGCAGAAAATGTAGCAATTTTGAAGAGAAACGATTCTCCTGTTCCAGTTAATGAATGTTGCGTAATAAAAAGTAGTTGAAAACAGTTGTAGGGTTCCACAAAAATGGAAAAAAAATCACAAGAAAAATTTTAAATTTTATAAAAAAAAAATTCACCACAACAAAAAAGTTTTGGGTTTCTAGCAAGGTACATTGAACAGGTAGTATCAGTAGAGCAGCTTTTTTAATTTTGTCTCACAAAAATTCTGAATTATTAAAATCCATTTGCATGTGAAACCTTTTCCCATACAAAACAAGCGATTGAATAGCAGCTTTTGGAACGTTCGCCCAACTCGGCAGCACGACCGCTGATTACTGGGCCTTGCAAAGGATGGATCAATGCTTCGAGAAGCAAACAAATTTACTAGGAAAGAAAGTTGCATCAATTTTTATTTTTTCCAATTTCAATTTTTTATTTTTTATAATTTTTTGTATTTCACATGGCACGCTTTGATTTAGAAGAAAAAATTCAGAACAGTTTTTGACACTTTCGATACCAGAAGCAACAACAAAATACACGCAAATGTTGTTTTTGCTCTACTGATACTACCTGTTTAATGTGCCTTGGTTTCTTGAAAAGTGTTGGATATTCAGTTTAAATTTTAGTATAATATAGTGCTATTTGCAAGCGGCTAAGAGGTCGCGTTGATTTTTAATAATTTTTTCGCTAACATTTCGCTAAATGGGAAATAAAAGCGTAATGTTTATAAAAACTAAAAAAAATAAAATTAAATTTGTGGTGAAAATAATTTTGTAGCATTTTGTAGTTTTTTTTAATCTTTTTCATTTTGGGAGAACAAAATAATTGTTTTCAACTAGATTTTATTATGTAACATTTATAAACTGGAACAGGAGAATCGATTTTCTTCAAAATTTCTATTTTTCTTCACTTTGCATTGGAAAATTTAATACAAACAAAAAAATTCAAAAGTCGGACTCTTGCAAATTTTATTAGCTTTTATTTAAAAAAAATTATCCAATTGAGTGAAAAATCAAGGCTCCAGCGAATTGTAAACACAAAAAGCCAATTTTGAACCACAGTCCACTCCAGCGACGCTAAAGTGACGCAAAAAATTTTGGGTCGTAGATTGCGGATCTGTACTCATACCCCATGTACGAGTACGGCCGTGTACGTTATGTCGTATGAGTAACAACATTTCCATTTGACCACTCACTCACAACTTGTTTATTTAACCATCGATTTTCATAGTTAGTAGCTTCATTTTTTTTTTTGTAAAAGAAGGAGCTTTTTACACAAATAAAAATATTTACAAAATATCTTTTATTTTTTCCCTGTTAGATAAAATTTTAATTTTATTTCATTAAATTTAAACTATATTGGTATGACCAGATCTAAAAAAGCGGTTTACTTATCCATAATCTACGACCCGCAGTTCTTCCTCTCATTCTATAAATAGAGCTTTTTTCTAGATTTCAATTTGCAGCACAGGCAGGCGTAGAAGCTTTGTCTTGAATGAACTGAATTTCTATTTTCTTCCATCAGACGAATGCTGCATATGTTAGGCTAGCTATTGTAATGATTTCGTACATATAGTAAATCCAAGCTTGCACTGCGCATGCAAGAAAATGACTGACATTGTCAACAAAAAAAATGCGAAAAATCAACGGCAAGTCCCAGCTACTTCAAACTTGCAGTTTGAGCTACAAAACTGCAAACGCTACATCTTTCTGAGAATTCTTATTGAAAAGCTGGAAATTTTCACGAAAAATCGTTGATTTTTTTTTGCTAGACAAAAAAATATTTCCACTTTTATAAAAAATAATTAAAATTAAAAAATAATTAAATAAATAGTCAAATCTTGTCAATATTTTAGTGTCGTTTATAAATACTATAGCTCCCAGATATTTAACTCCTGTATTTGAATGTGTTACTTCTCCTTGAAGAAATGGTTCTAGCAGCTTATCTTGCAGACAGTTGCCTACAGCTTTACTTTGGCAAGTACATACCCCGATAAACTTAACGGCCCAGTATGCAATTAGATCATTTCCCTACTGCAAGTTATTGCATTGCAGAGCAGGTTGGTTGGTTGGACCCAGCTTTCATACGTAGGTAACACGCCATCCATTCACCTTTTTGAAGGAATGTGAACTTAGCAAAATCCACTTGGATATTTGGAAGATATACAATATTCATTATCTGCAGGAATGAAATCGTATATAAAAATTTTCTAATGCAACGCCATAAAACAACTTAGAAAGTTTCAAGCTTGACAATTACATATTTGAAAGAATATTAAACACTTTTACTATAATTTTAATTTTAACTATATATACTTATGTATGGTATGATGAATTTAACAGAATTTCGTAGGCAGCCAACTAAGCAAGCACACATACATAAAAGACGAAGCGCCAACAGCGAAATGTTAGTAATCTATATCGTCTTGATAAAGTTTCAAGTGGCACAAGTTTATCGCTTAACCCTTTGACATAGTTTGCAAAAAGCAAAAATTATGCACTTACAATACTTATACAGCAACAACGCCAACAACAACAACAACAACAATACAAAAGGCGTCAGACGACATTGGCTGCAGAAGTTAAATGCTTGTCGCCGAAGTGCTGTTGCAATTTATTGCAATTTTCTAGAAAAATAAGTACAGCGCAAAAAAACAAAAAAAAAACGAGAAAACGCGCGCTTTCCAATTTTTTTCTTTTATTGTTTCCTTGTGCTTATTTGCATTGTATAGTTACTGGTGTAATTGTTTATATACATTTGTAATGTAAACTTGCACTTTCAATTTTCTCTAGCCGACACAATAACCTAAATCTTTAAATTCGAGCCAACATTGCAGGTCGAACGGAAATGAATGCCAAGCAAGTTGAAATCGAATAAAGGGTGCAACAGTAGTGGCGAAAATGAATATGGCTCTCTTGTAAAATAAAGTTAGTATCGATATTGAGCGCACTAAAATTAGTGTTTCACAATTTGATATTGATGATATAGTATAATTCATAGAAAAGTGCGCTGAATTAAAAGCAATTCTTCGAATTTGTGATTGATATTTTTTGCTATCGAGATGTTTATCGTTTTCATCGTATGGTCATCGTTATCGAAATTGTTATCGTTAAATAACTTAAGTTAATATTAATGTCAACTTTTTGTCAAAGTTATCGAAATCGGTTTTTAATATCAAAATAACGCCTAGATGCGCAATAAATGGTCGGAAGAATTTAGCGAGACACATTTTTGCTGTAATTTGGGATTTTAATTTTGGCTAATAGGTAAGGTTAGGTTATTTTGCGGAGCTCCTAATGGATAGCTCGCGTGAGCAAAGAATGATATTTTCCATATATTAATTAACTAACAGTAGCTGGTAAAGAGTAAATTTTCTGACCTTTAAATACCTAAATTTAGAATAGAATTTAGATGAGAAAATCTTGTCGATTTTTTACCTTTAGTAAAGGGAATGTTAAGTGGAAGTGTAGTATCTGAAATACGGGCAAAAAAAAAAATATGACTTCCTACTCATCTACATATGTTATCCGCATAGCTACATTTATCGTTGAACTTATCGATATACATTTTTATCGATTTTTATGCAGTGTATTAAGTAATGAATATATGAGTTTATTAATCGACATATTTAGGGTATACGTACATACATACGTGCATATGAAAGAATGCCTCTATCTGTACAAATCAGCATACTCCTTTAAGTCTTTCTGGCACTGGTTTAGAATTTGAACCATATAGCGTAAGAATTGATATTTTAGTATAAATGGATAAGGGCTTGATGCCAGGAGCTTCCGGCGAGCAAATATCTTTTTTGTCATAAATATCAATTACGTGGTTTTGCAGAACGACGATATGTTTGAGGTGTTGCGCGAAGGTGGTACATTTTTTAAACCGAAAATAGTTTCCTCTATTCAATGCGTAGAAATGATTTAATATATATATATATATATAATTTGTACCACCTGAATTTATTTTTTATGTTATTTATTTAATTTTTTATATTTGTTTTTATTTTTTTTTTAATTTTTCCTTTTTTTAAGTTTTAATTCACATTCAATAATTTCCTTTTATTAAAAAAAAAATAAAAAAAAAAATTTTCTTTGGCGCTTACGGAACTAAAACGCTTTTGAAATTTTCGTCGCTCAAAGAGTTAAAAAGCTAGCCGCGAATTTAACTTAACTCCATTTTATTAGACATCACTGTGTTTATGTGCACACTTTCATATACTTGGGTAAGTACGTTAAGTTAAGTAATCAAAAAAAACAGTGATTGGAAATTCTAAGCTCATACAAAAACAATGCTACTTACTATACTGGAGTACTTCAAATATAGAAATAGAAATAGAAATAGTAATAAAAGAGGTAGTTCGCATAAAAGCAAATACTTGCACGCAATACAACCATCAGTGCAGCAAAGCAATCAGTCAGCAAGTAGCTCGTTACGTACATATATTTTTATCAATGTCTGTATGTTTGTATTTAAATTGAAATTGCACACTTTGATGATTGTGCAAGCTTTGTTGAAATGCAACAGATTTGATATTTCCTGCAATAAAAGGCAGCCAATTAATAATTCTAACAATTGCTACATATGTATGTACATATGTATGTACTTTGAGAATCGAAGCTAATCATTGTAAAGAAAATCTGAAATGAATTTACATACAAATGTATTTACTGGTGCGCTACCGGGCGTATGCATATGAAATGTTTGTGTGTGTATTAAAATAGTAAATGCATGTACAATGAGATACTACAAGTATTGCGGTAAAAAAAAGTAAATAGTTAAAAAAAATTATAGAAAAGAAATAGTTAAAATAATTATAGAAAAGAATATAGATAAATTTTTTAACTACAAAAAATTTAAATTTACGAAATAAAACGAGTATTTGTCAAGACTAGTCCGTTTTTTGTTGGGTCGAGGAATAGAATAAAAGAGTAACTGATACCACTAGAATCTAGATCGTTATTGAATATTTCTTGGAAGACGTTGCATGCGGTCTGCTTGCGCGAATGCAAAAGTATAAAAATATAAAGAGGGAAGACAAATTTTATCCTTCTTTGAGCTTTTAATTTCGATTTCCTAGAAGCATTATTTGTAACCAATTTAATTCAGCAAAAGAAAGTGGAAATATTAAGTAGGTAGCGTATACCGTTGATTTTTGGCAATTTTTTTTTGTGGAAGGTGTAGCTCATTTTTCCCATGGAAGAAAATGGGCGAACAAAAATTACCAAAAATCAACAGTAAGTCCTAGCTACTTCAAGCTTGTACTTTATTTTACTAAAATTTAGAGAACTAAAAAAAGCTGACTAAAAAGTTTAAAATTTTGATCACAATTTGTTAAATTTCGTCGAATTTTTATAAATCTTCTAAATAGTTTGAAATTTTGATTTACATGTTTTTTCTTAGATTGTAAGCTATATTTTCGAAAAAAAGGAAATATTTTTAATTTAAATTTTGCATCGTTCTTTTTAGATAGTAAGCTGTATTTTCAACAGAAAAAAATATTTTTTAAGCAAAAAAAAAATTACAAAAACTTGCCAAAATACCTTTTCCTTATGTAACTATATAGATTCTCGCCACCGTATGTAATCAGACTACAAGGATCTAGGTCTCCATTGACAGGGAACGTTGCAAACCGTTCAAGCGCCTACACGTAAAGGAAAATAAGGGCGGGCCGATTAGAAGCTGAAGTCTATCGCAAAGAGCTAAGTATTTGATGAGAACTTTAATTGCCTAACCATTGCTTTATATTCCATAGTAAATCAGGGATAGAGGGAATCAACGCATATCAGATTTCGTCCAAAAAATTTCTTAGAATCGGTGAAGAAGTTGGCAGAAAATAGTGGCTTGTGTATCTATTGGCTGCTTGTATATGTAAAGCCATCGAAGGAGCCCAAGTAGTAGGTGAGATTGCCAGAAGCGCTGCGTACTTGGAAAAAGAGCATATGTATGCATGTGTAGCTAACAGATAAAGAACTCTACAAAAATAAAAGATAAATTCAACACATCTGAAGAAACTTCCAAATCTATATAAAATCAGAGGGGCTTCCTTATTTTATGGCAGATGATGTCAAGAAATGTACCTTGGAATACCTTGGCCGCACTCTGCACAGAAAACAGGAGAATACCGCTGAAGTGGAACCTCAAATGATCCTTAGATTGGCAAAAAGCGTTAGCATCCCATATTATTTCTACATTAAATTTATTTGAGATTCAATCGGGGTATACGATCAGCTAGATTAACCTTGCCTTACTCCAATATTATTTACTCGAATGCAAATTTTTCCAATCTTCATTTCACGGACTCAACACTGGCAATAGACTGCTCGGTTTTTGAAGGGGTTTTTTTCATCAAGTAAAGCTTATCCCCATTAACTTCGAAAAATACCCCAGCAAATCACCGCAGATTAAGTTTTTAGCACAAAGAAGCCGAAGAGTAGTTCAAGTATCTTGAAAAATTTGCGGAAGAACCTCGTTCGCAAGGACTAGAAGGAACTGTCGTCAGTCGAAATAGGCACAAGGGAAAACCGCAATATAACCAATCAGAACCTGTCCACAAAAAGGCAGCGATAATCAGACAATGCCACGTACCAACCTAAGGGGTCTAGGCATTCAATAAATTCTGCCCCTTCAAACTCATTGGGTACTCGGAGTTATTTAACGAAGTTGCCAAAGAGCACCTAGTCCTGGCAGTCCTCGACCGAGGATATCCCGAGGCCATCTTACTGCAGACCACCGGAGATCCGTACATGTAGGCCTCTGCAAAGTATACAAAGTTATTCTAAACAGGCATCCTAGTCCCGCCCCTGCAGTGAAAGTTGTGTCAACGAAAGATCGTCCAAGTTATGCGAGGAAGACGTTTCAAGTAGATGCAAATCTTCATCTGCAGGCGGTTACTTTTTTCTCGTATAATTAAGCCACTATAAAAGCTTTGCAGTGTTGCGCAACCTCATATAAAACCACAATGTTCTTAAAAATCTGGCAGCCACCGGGCCATATGTAGATACGTATCATCTAACTGCGAGGCGGACGGATTGGCAAGTTTATAAACATCGCCTACGATGCGAGAGTACCGCTAGCATAGAAATGGTGTGGATTAGTGCAAACTATACTGGTGGAAAATAAACTATGGACGGAAGGTCAAACTTGTAGAGCAGCTAGCCGAGCTTTGAAAATGAGAGGTCACAGGCCCTTCATCTCACGGAACGTATCCGTTTTAGGCTGTTCGTGGGGTCATCGCAGGTCCCTGCTTAATGTGAATACATGCCAGCAAAATTGGACTTCCAGCAAACTAGTATTACGGCAACCGCAAGAACCACAAAAACGTCGAGCACAGTCACCGCCATTTCCCAGTCTTAGCTAAACTCAGATAACGATTTCACCATCAACACAATAGAAGCAACCATGAAAATACTCTCGAACTAAAAACACCACGTGTAGAAAGCTGTGGATCTTCCAAACTACAAGTAAGTTTTAAGCAGAAAACAAAACCGAAACAGATTAGTAGGGGCCACCGCTGAGACACTACCTTTCTGATGCAAAAAGAATTTTCGAAATCGGTTGACGTGGTCCAAAGTAACACACCTATAAAATAAATAAAAAATAAATGAAAATGAAAAGAAATAAATTCCGACGAACTGATAACCTCCTCCTTTTTTTGGAGCCAGTTATAAATAGAGGAAAATCAAAATGGACGTTAGAAGTTGTGAAGTGTCGAAACCAGTTTTGCCTGTAGCAAAAACAATAATCGAATGTCAAGTGGGCCACAAAGGAAGTTGCAAGTTGCATGTAAGTATGTATGTATGTATGCAGCTTCCGCACAAACCTTAATGCATCAGCATGCATCTATGTATGTAGATATATGGATATGTATTTTTGTCCTTAGAAACCCGAATGCACTTCATTATCAAGCTGCGTGTACAAAGCCGGAAATGTAAGCTGCGAATACCGGAAAAACCGCAATGCCAACGTAAGACAAAAGCCTGTTGGCAACAATAGCGCACGTGGCACGTTGTGCGAAAACCGATAGCAATCATCAATATAAGCGAATAAATGCAGCAGCAGCCAATAATTTTAAAAGCTTCCTTTAAATGGTACGGAAAATGTTTAAGGTTTTTAATTAATAAAACTGATTAAATATTAACCAAGGAAGTCGCAGGAAAAATTTTAACATTGCTTTTTACTGCCTACTATCGTATTAAGTATCCAATTAAAAAAAGTTGCATGTCAAATAACACTTTATCATTTCCATAAAAGTTTTTGCTGAAAAGGGAGACTCTAGTTGAGTTAAATGGAGTTGCATAAAAATTGCCAAAACTGGTAAAGTTGCTCATCAAAATCAAAAGCTAGAATCTGGTAGAAAATGTGGAATAGGACACCTGCACAGAGGTAGATGCATCAAGGACCATTTTGAAAATATTCCAAATATTTCAGGCAATAAAATCGCTTAAAAATGTGGCTCTGCTTATTAATTTTTGAAAATGGTCTTAAATCCTACGGTAACTTCCATGGGCATAACTTCCATGGGCTCGTGGGAGTTATTTCAGACCTAATTATGACGAAAATTTCCATGAAAATTAATTCATGGGTTAACTTCGACGAGATCTCCAGGAAAATATCATGGAAGCTATGTATGTCGTGACTAAACGCTATGGCCATCAAAGTATTATTATTTTTGAACAAATATCAATTACGATTTCAGTTCAGTGCAACAATGGAAATTATAATTTCTTTATTTTATTCTCTTTTTTTCAATTACATAATTTAACCTACATACACTTATGGTCAGCTGATTAATTTACGTAAAATTTTGTTCAGTTTTGACTATTTTCATTTTTTTGTTTGTTTATTTAATGTTTATAATGGTTCCATGCGCAGAAGTCCACTTAGGTTGGAAAAGCTTTTGACTTAAATTCACCTGGGAGTGGCCAGAATGTTAAACCCGCCCCCAATGAAAAATACAAACATGCCTCGATTGAGACACCCTTCTTTTGATGACGACCACGGCAAACGTAGTCCTTTAGACTATGATTTGAGAGTGGCCTATGATTTGAGGGTATGCACCTGGCACATCCGGACCCTGAAGGGGGAAGGTGCCTCCGCCCGACTGGCTGAAATCATTGCCATCCAAGAAATGCGATGAACGGGGCAAGGCAAGGTAATCGCAGAGCCTTGCGATGTCTACTAAAGTTGCCGTGTAAAGGAGCCCAAATTAGGAGTTGGATCTGTGGTGGAAGAGAGACTCCGTCGCTATTTACAATCCTCTACACTACATGAGCCAAACATCGACTCGGACTTCTATCTTGTTGCAGCCGAGATACGCACCCGCCTCTGTATAGCAAAAAATGTGCACCCAAAAATGCTAGGAAAGCTTAACGTCGAAAAGCTGCAATCACAACAGACAGCCACTCGACTCTCACACCTGCTCTCTGAGCAGGCGCAAAAGTAGTTTTAAAGCTCATTAAATTTTTGTTGGTTAAAGTGCAAATTTGAAGACGATAGAAACCCGCGTTGATTTTTATTTCTTCAAAAAAATGTATGCTCGACGACTTCTTTTATCTGGAAGAAAGTGCCTAGTACCATGAGCAGAAAACCAAAAAAAAATTAAAAATCAACGCGATTTTCTAGCGTCTTGAAATTTTTGGGTGCAATTCTTAAAGTTTGTTGAATTTTCATAAGTTTTGTGTACGAAATTTTAAATGTAGATTTACGTGGTGCTTGTTAGTTAATGTGCTAGACTTTCATAAATAAATTACATTAAATAAACAAAAGAAAATAGCCAAAACTGTGTGTACGTATGACAGGTTCCTCTGGAAATAAGGTCAGCTTGGAAGGATATATTTTTCCATGTGCTGTTGCTTTATTCTAACTTTTTCCTGATATTTATTTAATTAAAAAATATTGAAATCCTGAAGATGCATATGTGCATATGTATACATGTATGTACATATGAGCCAGGATAAGCTCCTGCAATAAAGTTAAACACATCATAAAAAAAAAATCTCTGAAACATAAGCTATCAAAAGCCGCAGAAATAATATAACAAAAATTCTGAATTAAAAAATAATAAAAAATTAAACGATCGCACTACATACATACATGTATGTGTGTATGTGTTTGCATACATTCTTCTGTTCTGTATAATAAAATGCTTGGCAAGAAATATAAATGTAGACTGGCGTTTATCTTTAGGGTCCGCCCGTAAATCGATGAAGTAGCATATTTATTTTTGTGCATTTTAAACTGTGCTTTTCACAAACAAAGACGTAATAAGAAAAATCAGCATAAGCTATATTTTTTTTTTAAATTCACTATTATTTCTCACTATAACGCTTAACGATATTTGCTTACTCTGTGATATTTATAGATTTTATATATTTTATTATTTTTTGCTATATTGTGGTTCGCTTTCAGTTAATCGCTTCGTATTTGAAACATGTAATTAATGGCATGACCACAAGTAAACTGTAAAAACGATTTCTAATGTATACACATCAGACCCATATAAACATTTATTTAAGCCTGTATCTATGTATGTAAATTAGGGTGTATCACTCTCCATAAAAAAAAAAATCTGTACTGTTTTTTGCAGCGAAATAATAAATATTGTATTATATTTTATTGGGGTAAAATATTAACATATTTCAAAATACCTCCAAAAATCGTGTTAATTCTAAATAAAACAGTTTTTAACAATATTTTTGCGAAAAACTCATCTCAGCTGATAGTAGAGTTTAAACTTAAAAAATCTGCACACAAATTTTTAAAAATTTTATCAACGGAATCACCATAATAAGCTTTTTGGAAATATTTCCAAATCGGCTTACCACACAAGTAATAATATATTTCACAATTATTTTAATAATTCGATGGAAAGAACGCAATTTTTTCTAGTGATGCATCGTAGTGTAGATGCATAAGTAGTGTTGGTGCACTATCGACTTTTGTAAATTTACCCGTTTCTGTGGTTTTATTATTGAAATTTTAATATTCTAAGAAACTCCCGGCTGCAATTGAAAATGCAAGCAAACTAAATATTTTCACATATTTCTTTCAAATAAACAAAAACAATGGCGAACTTACATACATATAAACACACTACATGCATTTATGTATGTATGTATGTTATGGGTAAATATTTTCCAGCCTAAATATGATTTCTAAAACATTTGAATATTTTTGCAAGAAATTTAATATTCGAGTTGAAAACAATGCAACGTTGTTGCTTTTAAACTTAATTTTAGTATTCATTTCAGAATTAGTATTTTATTTGTTCTCTTAATATTCATTTCATATTTATGTATATAACGGTAAATAATTATAACACAGAATAACGCTAAATAATTATAGCACAGAAATCCTGCCAATGAGGACCATCGGGCACAGCTCAATCTTAGGCCTTACTTCGATAGCATATAAAACCACGGACTTTCTGGTTTTCTTGCCTCGATTTTGGCTTGAATGTACAGGTGCGATTTCCATACAGATGGGAATAAAGAAGGGGTCAAGCTGCCGATAAAGAAGCCATCTGTATTTACACTGACGCACAGTGCCGCCTAAGTGGGCAAAAATCGAAAAATTCGTTGCCTGCAATGTGAACGTTTTTGGAATTTTCGTAAAGGTAATTTATTCACTAAAAAGAATTAAACCGAAATTTCCCTATAATATATATTATATGCCGCCAGGAAGCCACTAAATTTGACAAATTTTTTACCAAGAATTTTAATAAGATCATAGCCATGCGTAAGCTCTTCACGGTAACAAATGTCAAAATTCTACATTCTTTGACATTAAATGTTGGTTTGACGTTTTTTGTTTCCATATAGATAGTAGAGACCTACAGGAATACAAATTTTAGAATAATGTTAAACACAGGGTGTTTCTGCGCTATTCTAGAAAAACAATTTTTTTAATCAAAATTTCAGAAAATGGTAAATTTTAATGGAATGAATAAAAAATATATGTAAAAACATGTTATTTTTTATTATTTTGTTAAATAGAACGGATTTTTAGCTTTCGTAAGAAGAAATAAAAACCTGCTCACTTTTGTCACTTTGCATAAAATAATTTTTTGTCAGTGCCATAAAGATCTGCACGATTCGTTTTATTTTGAAAAATGTAGTGTTAGATTAAAACTCTTGACCTGTGGACAATAGAGCTTTATTTTTTTTTTAAAGTTGCCACCTGTTAAATAATTAAATTCAATTTTTTAATAAGTTAAATGAATTATTAAAAGATGGGTATCAATCGAAATGTGTATGAAAAGGGTTTAGTTCCTAACTACATGTAGAGGGTTGCCACCTGTTTAAAAACTCAAATTCCATTTGAATCAAATGAATTAAGTAATTGAAGTAGATAGGTATAACCATATGGGAGTCAGACGAAAGAGGTTTAAAAAGTTTTTAGCTTACAAGTATTACGAAAAGTGTTGCCACCCGTTTGTAAAGTCAAATTTAGTTAAACGAAAAATCATAATTGTGTCGAACCAAAGGTTTACGATATCTTATTCTGTTCTGATTACATTCCTTTTAAATTATTGGACTCTTAAATTAACTCAGGAATATTTTTGCTCTTCACTTATTTTTTGCTTAATATGTCCAATTTTTCCTTTTTTTGTTACCCATATTACATATCTCAGTTACCTTATTCCTTTAATTAAAGTGAATTTGATTTTTAAACATGTGGCAACCCTTCTACGTGTCGTTTAGAAATAAAGCATTTTTAAAATTATTTTAATTGATACTCTTATTGTAATATCTAATTCATTTAACTTATTAAATAATTTCAACAAAATTTTGTATCTGGTGGCAACCCGTTTCAAAAATGAAAAACTTTATTGCACATCCACAGGCCAAGTCCGATCATTTGACACCTCACGTTGGAAAATAGAACGCACTATATGCACAAACCTATTTTAATGCCACCAGAACCCAAATTTTCAACTTCAAACTGCATTTACAGTGAAAGTATGAAAGTTTTCCAAAAACAAATTCCAATTTTGAATTAAGCGTCCTCAATTTTACTAAGAAGCGAATTTTCATTTAAATTCGTCCATAACTAGCAAAAAGAAGGCAGTCAGACATCCAGACTTGCAAGAAAGCAGGAAAAGAACAGCAGAGCTGCTAAGTAGATCACGAGTAGAAGTATTTAGAATTGTAGCGACTATCACCGGTCATTGGTCGCTAAGAAAACATGCTTGTAGAATAGGTCTTCCTTACAACAGGCTATGCCGCAGCTGCGGCTTAAATGGCAGCGAGGGAACAATATTTCATTTCCTGTGCGAATTTCCAGCTCTAACTTTTTTAGGACATAAAACTGACGGGAAACACATAATGAAGCAGTTAGCTGATTTGTCTAGTGCCATAATAGGCAACATATATAAATTTTTTAACCGGTTCTATATGGTTTAACTAAACTGCAGAAATGTTTGACAAGTCGTCTACGGTAGACTATATCATTGTCCTCGAGATGGCCACGATTAGAAGGCCGCACATGTCATTTGGCTGCTTCAAACAATAAAATTATTGTCACTTGGGACATTATTTTACTATTGAATCTACTTAAATAATTTATCTACTACTTAAAGGAGCAAATATTAATAATTCATTCCAGTCATTAATATATACAAAATTAAATTACAAAACCATTTGTTGATTTATCATAGAAATCATGACATCCCATAAAGTAAATTGAGCTGTTGACCTCTCATAACTTTTACTAATGGCATGCGCAAAATATTTGCTCTTAACGTAATTTAAATATTTGCACAAAATATGTAGGTAGGTATGTACGTAGTTTGTGGCTTGGGCAGTGTTGCTGGAAAACCAAAAATCACACAAACTATTTACGAGTATTATTTGCATGTCATAATATTAATTACGCATTTTGTAGGCTAGATTAATTGAAATATAATTTAATTTGCTATGCAGGTTAAGATTCAAGTATCATTTTAACCATTAAGTCATGTCATCATTCTGTGACAGTCATACGCTCAAAAAAATTAATTAACTAAATAAATAGACACAAATTATGCAATTAAATTTTAATTAATCTTATACTGATATGCATCATACTAAACAAGAATGCAATCGTAGTCCATTTTTGTAACTATGAAACTCCCATTTCGTGTTTAAACGTGGGAGCGGTGACTTAGTTACACACGTACAACGGCGCGTATACGTAACATTTGAGTTGCTGGCTGCAGTAGAAGGTACATTCTCCTCTTAGTGCACTTTATTTTTAGCGTCATTAATGTTTATTCAAAAACTAATATTTAGTATGTCATTTCAAGCGAAGCAGGCCTTAAGCTCTTAGTTTATATTCAAATATTTAACAGAGTCGACATGTGAAACCAAAAAAATTTCAAAACACTGGATGCAATCACTATAGTAAGACTGGGTTTTTAGTTATTCCCTTAGTCGGATGTTTTTAAATGGACTTTGAAATTTCAAGGATATGATATTACAAAAAATTATTTGAAACATTTATTGCAAGGTAGAATAAGATATGAGTAGCAAATGAAAGAGCGAATTCAGTAGAATTTAAAAAATTAATTAACTTTTTTGGTTCACAATAACGAATATCGTTAAATGTTTTATTATTTGAAACTATTAAAGTTAGAAGGACAAACTTCAAGGTTGTGGTCGTGTATATTTTGATCCTAATCACACAATTTTATTAAAAGTAAGTATTGGAAATTTGCAAGGCTATTCAAGGATAAAATTCAAGAAGGACATTTTCACCACCAATTCGTCCTTGTGCATCAAAAAAACACAATTTTTTTCACAAAGGGCAAGACGCCATTAAAAACGATAATTCATGACAAATTTTTTCATGTGCTCAAAACACTTTTTCTCATAAGCAAATGGGCAGTTGGGGTGGGCGGTTTGAAAAAGAGTTCCCCATATATGTATATATTTAAATTTAGTTTAACCAAAAAGTGCACAAAAACTGTAACTAAATTAAAAAATAAAGTAAAAGAGTAATAAGTAACACGGTTCAACAAAATTTTAATGAATTGTTTGATGCCAATTTTAAATCCATTTTCAATATATTTCTAGCACGTCTAGTCTTTGAGAAGTAAACTGCTGAAGTATCAGAAAAAAAATTTCCACTTTCAAAAACTTAAAAAAGTTAATTTGGAGAGTAGTTTTTTCCGAAGAAGAAAAAACGCGTATTAATGAAAATATAATTCATCTGATGGATGCCTGATGCTGATGAGTTGAGTAGAAATGAGCTCAACAGTAACCTATGTATATATACAAAAATATAAGAAATTAGTAAAATATATGGAATACATTTGAACTTCTCAATATTTCCATATTTTTATCACGTCCTAATTGTACTGCAGACTTTTCCACATCAATTCAAAATAATTAGTAAATATGTACAAATAATAAGCACAAGCAAATCAAAATAACTATGTATGTACATGCAAAATTGCCTAGCAAGCAGACACAGGAGGTGCATATTTCCTAAAAGCTAACCAATAAATAAAGTTCTGTAACATTTTTTTCATTTTTTTTCATTAAATATTCATTTATTCATTTGCATGTAAACCAATCGAAATACGCAGACATTTGTCTTACTTTGTACAAATCACTGAAGCAAAACAGCATTTACATACAGGCATACCCATTTTGGTACATTTATATATACATAAGCACGTGTGCACACTTGTCTAATCTATGTATTTAATCACAGCCACTTGATAGTTCAAATCTGCGTGAAGCAATTCAAGAACTCATAAAATGAGTACCAAATATGGAAATAAAAATATTAGTGTAGAAATAAATATAAATGTATATGTGATGTTGCACTTAAGCTATTAGACTATTTAATCAAATGGAAGAAAAACACTTGTTTCACTATTGCCTTGGCAAATGATAGACCGACATTATTCATATGGCACGCAAAAGTGCAAATAGAAAACGGAAGCGGAAGCGGAAATGATAATTTCAGCACTGATGTAGTGATGAAGCGATGATATTGAGTAATGTGACTGTGATTTCATTTAGATATGTACATATGTATATACTTGCAAAAGTGAAAGGAAATTCTTCTGATTTGTATAGAGTTTTAAAGACTTAGCAACTTTTCACTCTATGCCAGAAGTATGTCCCTGAGTTCGCTTTCACTGACAGCGGTCTTAACAGATTTCGAATAAGTTTGGCACGTGGCTAAATCTTCTTTTTTTACACTGAAAGTAAGTGGTATATTTTTACACCGAAATTCACTTAACAAGAAAACGAAATTTTCATATTCGATTTTGCATTATTTTTAAACTTTATTTTTTGCAAAAATTTAAAAATACTTTAGCTTTAGCGCAACACGATGTTTGCTTTCAAAAGTAGCCTTTCTTAAATGTTAGAAAAAAATTAGTGTCACTTTTACTTTTAAGCAAAGTTTTTAGCGCGAAAATGGCAGGGTAATTGGAAATAATATAGAATATTTTTTTATTTAATCAATATTTTATAAGTAAATGGTTAAACTATTTCTTTTCCGCTAGTTTACATACAGAGATTATATTGCCCCAAGAAAAGTTGTTTTAAATTTCGTGGAGTAATTTATGTTTACTTACAGCATCATTAAGTATTTTTGGATAGTGTTTTCTGAGGTTTAGTCGGGAGCTTTTAAAACCGATAAAAAAAGGAGGAAAGTTATCAATGTAACGAAATAACTTTTATACATTTTTTATGTATGTTTGGACCACGTTACCCGTTTTTGAAAATTCTTTTTTACTGGAAAAGTGAGACCACAAGTGTGCTCCCATACTGGTGTGGTTCCGATAATTGGATCATGAACAAATTAACGGCACTCTCAAATTTTTATATGAGTTCAATAATCGTCGTTTGCATTTTTTGTCTAAAATTACTTGGTTTAATTTATATTTTATTTTGATATTTTAATACATTATAATTTTTGAGTATTTGTTTGACGCTAAGGGCATTGAACACCGCGCACAATCCTTTGGTCGTGGTTGTTGAAAGTGGTTTTGGGATTAAAATTTTGTTACGTCAACTCTCATGTGAGCTTCTCATGAGCAGTCCTTCCTTGAATTGTATTTTAGTAGATCAGTGTTGTCGTTGTTTTGAATTTGGCAACTAAGGTTGTCTGCTCAGAAACTTTTGTGCGAAGAACTAAAGAAGAAACCGCGTTGAAGATCCATACGGGCCAGATCAAAAATATTGCCAAGAACGAGACATCAAAAGAACGAGTAAAATTGCTGGGAAATTTTACTTTTTCTTAGAAATTAAAAAGCAGCATAATGCACGAAAGGAAGTGTTGCTGCAAATTTCATAGCAAAAAAGTGGAAATATTATTAATGAAAAAAAAAACAGCTCACTCGTGACCAGGGTTACCACTTTAGTAAATTGTTACCAAAATTGGTAGAAAAAGTTTGGGTTGTTAAAAATTTGAATTTTTTCTCATTTTGGGAGATTTTTGTTAAAGTATTTTATTTGAAAAACAATTAAAACTTTTAGAAAAGTGTAGTCCACTTTATGGCGTTAATTTTCGAACGCTTTAATTCACACTTTATATACAAATGTACATATAAATATATATCGATAAAAGGCGAACGTATCGTGCTCCACTCAAAACTCATTTTACTTGAATCCTGAGCAGCTTTTGATTGTCTAAATATTTTTTATTGATTTCTTAAATAAAAGAAAAAAATTGACAGGTATGTAACTACACACAATGATTGTTGGCAAAAAATTCAAAAATCAACGCCATTTTTTAAAAAATGACCGGCGGCAAAAAAAAATTTTAAAAAATCAACGGAAATTTTTTGCTGCTCGTTGTTTTAGTTATACTAAAATTTCATGGGCTATAAAACTCCATACCTTAAATTTTTCAAAAAATTCAGAGTAAAAAGTTGGAAATTTAGGCAACATTTTCTTTTAATATCAACCATTTAAAATTTTGTTGAAACTTTGCAGATTTTTTACAATTTTTGCACAAAGTTTGAAATGTAGATTTATATGGTGTTTGTTATTTAATGAGCTAGACTTTTGTGAAAATATATTAAACATTAAATAATCAAATGAAAAATTGCCAAAATTGGTCAAAATGTTGCTGACTTAATTCGCCGATCACATGTGTATGTATAAAACGATACATATCAAACCTGACTAAATCCACCAATAGAAATTTTGGGAAATTTTGCTGCAAAATTAATTAAGTCCATATGATATTTTTCAAGCGTGCTTATGACCAACATAAATACTTCTTTATTTTGAATATGGCTTGGTTTTTGCTTCGCAAAATGGTTCCAAATTTTATTTTGTAAAAAGTTTTCCAGTTTTGCAAAAGCTACTTGAAATAGGCAGCTAAATTGGAGGAAAATCATGGCCAAGCACTACTGGGAAAACTGTAAGCGCTGAGTATAGCTTATTTTTATTTTTTTTTTAATGAATTTTTCTTGAATTGTATGGTGAATTGCTGAGTATAGTTTATTTTTATTTTTTTAAATGTATTTTTCTTGAATTGTAATACTTTGCATAAATTTTGTATAATCATAAATTTTTTTCCAATAAATATTTTTAGCATGATTTTATTTTTTTTATTTGTTATATGGTTGCCGTTTATACGCGTTTAAACATTTCGCTACATCAGCCTTCACTAACATTTTAAAACACCTTCCCCCCTCTTTCTTTAGCTTTACGCAATTATTATTTTCCTTATTTGAATTATTGCATTTTCTAGAAAATTTACAGTTACACAGCGCTTAAATTTACTTACTTTAGAAATTTTGTTATAATTATTTTCTTATTTTCATTGATTAGTTTTCGATTTGCATAGTCTTTAATAAAAATTGTATTTCCATCATAAACTTTTCAACATTCTATTTAACTTTCCTCAAATCAAATTTGATCACTTTTGGTTTGAATTGTATTTTTTTTTTTAGCTTGAAAGAATGCCAACTATTTACATATGTATGTATATCATTTCCTCTTTCCATGTCATAAACACTACACTATGTATTTGGAAATCAATCACATTCCATTTATAGTGTACATATACATGTATGTATGTATGTACATATTTATATGTATTAATTGCATATGCAT
>NW_016162640.1:39735-41613 GCF_001687245.7 Rhagoletis zephyria
GACAGGTTTGGAATTTTATCTTTGAAACGCCACACTTTTCTTTGAAATCGCTTTATTAGTTCTCGTGCAATAAGCGTTTTTGTGAAGCTCTAAAAATTACAACTACAACATTTGAACATAGCCCCCATACCTTAAGGTAAGACGTATTCTACGTCAAAAAACATTCAAATAAAATAAACTAAGATATTTTAAAATAAAACAAAATTATAGAAACTAAAACAAAATAAAGTCAAATAAAACAAAATAAAAGAATTTAAGAACAAATACAATAAAATAAAAGAAAATTAAATTAAATTAAAGTAATATAAATTAAATCACATTACATTAAATTAAATCAAATTAAATCAAATAAAAGAAATTTAATTAATAAAAATGTAATCGAATTAAATTAAATTAAATTAAATAAGACAAAATAAAATAGATTAGAGTAAACTAAAATAAGTTAAGATATATTAAAATAACAAAAAACTATAAAAGAATACAAAATAATATAAAATATAATGAAATTAAATAAATAATAAAATTATATTAAATAAATAAGATAAAAAGCATAAGAGTAAAATAAAATAAAATAATAAAAATAATACTAAATCAAGTAAAATAAAAATAATAAAATAAAATAATATCTTAACTAAATTATGTTAAATAAATAATAATAAAATTTAATTATATCAAATAAAAAATAAAGTATAAATTAAAGTAGATAAATGATAGACTGAATTAAAAAAATAAAATAAAACTGAGCAAAATCAAAAAATAATAAGAAATAATATGAGCATCCTTAAAAATTCATATTTTATTTTATTAAACTAAAATAAAAGGAAATTAAAGTAAAATAAAATAAAATCAAATAACAAACATACATACTTATATTAAAATAAATAAAAATAAAAAATTTAAAAAGAAAATAATATAAAATAAAATAATGTAAAATAAAATTAAGTAAAAAACATAAAATAATATAAAATTAAATAAAGAACAAAATTAAATAAATTAAATTTATAAAGTGATTTTTAGGTTCAAGGCTCAAATGCAATAAACGGTCAAAAATAAACCTAACCATGTTGAAACGAATAGTTTATAAAAGCTAGTTTTAAACCAGTCACTTTTCCTACAATCAATTGATTGCGTTTTTTTGCAAAATCCTTTAAATTGCGCCAAATTTTGGCATCAGCGCAACTCAACACATAACAGAAAGCATATATGTACATATTATCAAATTCATATGTATGTTTATTTGTCAATAAATAGATTACTCACATAAACATCCCACTAGTTGCTTTTATAAGAGAATGAACGATGCTGGTAAAGCGCAACAGCTGTCTGCCGCCAAATGCCGCTTATTTTATACTAATATTTCGATATTCCTATTTCTCTCGGCAGCTGAGTAAACTTAAAAATGAGAGAGAATATGTTGCTAATAAAATGAGGTATGGGCCACTTGTTGATCGGAAATAAAACTTCAACAGGAATTTCTTTCGCTTCAGCATGGTAAGAGTTTGTATTAAATACGTTCATACATATGTACATGTGTAGATATTTTTGAAAATAGAAAAATAAATAAAGGTCATCTATATCGCGCTTGGGACAGTAAAGCTTGGCCCTTTAAAATTAATCCAATGACATAGAATCATCCAAACTACTTACATTGTATTTGATAGGTTAAAAGTTTGTCATTTCAAAAATGAAAACATTTTACGACGGCACCACTCGCTAAAATAATGAAATTATTCTACCAGAATGGTGAACCTTTTACCGACTGAATTGTTGAGCATCTCAAAGAAAATTTTCTTCGGTGAGGTTGATATTTATTTCGCACATAATAATAATAATAGATTGGCGCTTACACATACGTTAGGGTTTGGCCGAGCTTCTCCT
>NW_016162641.1:0-2725 GCF_001687245.7 Rhagoletis zephyria
AAAAAAAAAAAAACATAATGCACACAGCAATTAGACATAGTTACATATGACTGAAAAATATACATACATATGTATGTTTACATACACACATCTTTTTTATCAGAGTAGCACTTACATATTATATTAGTATAACTATTTACATAACATTAAACGCAAAACATTGCACTGCACTCTTTTATTTGACGTCACTTCGCCCATCTGATTTATTATTTTGTATTGCCGTCCAGTACGCACACTGTTATCTTATGACATGTTATGTTACGTTACAATTTTTTAAGGCTCTTATTTATCCAAATTTTTAGGTAATAATAAAAAAGATTAAATTTAAATATTACTTGTTGCCGTAGTCGTTTTTTTCAAATTTATGGCTTTCTATTATAAAATCACATAACGCTGTTTGCAAGTGCACTACTCAAGTGTTGTGCAAGTGCTGTTGTTGTCTTCTTATTTTCTGCGTCTGTTTGGTGTTCACTAAATCTACTGCCTATATATACTTTGTTGCAGTTTTCGTTGACTTTACCCTTACATTGGGTCTGATAGACCACACTATGCTGTTGTTGTTTATTTACTTCGTCTTTTCTTTTGGTGAATATTTTGTTTAGCGTGCTATGTGGCTTATATGCATATGTTATGTTCTTGTTTTGAATATTTCTGTGCAGTGTTTTGCTGTCGGTTAGGCCTTGTATGTGTGCGACTCCTGAAAATCTTCTGTTTTCGCTTCTGTTTGTAGGCTTATTGTTTGTTTGCGCTGATTTTAATTTTTTAATTGTTGTTCCCATTAGCATCTCAATAGTTTTATTTGGGTAACCGTTCTCGTGCAGTATGTTTATTATTTTCTGCTTGTTACTTTTTCTGAACGCGTAGTTAAAAAATACAAGCCTCCACCTATTTATCTACGAGAACAAAATTCTAATGCTCTGGTAGATACTCTCCTGAAACTAGTAGGGAAAAATAATTTTCATGTAGTACCTATTAAAAAAGGGTAATATACACGAAGTGAAAATTCAGGCTCAAAACGAAGATATTTGTCGTAAACTTACCAATGCATTTGATAAGTGTAAGAAATCTTATTAAACCTATCAACTTAAAAGTAGTCGAGGACTAGAAGTTGTCATAAAAGCATCGAGTCCAGCGTGAACTCCCAAGATATAGAAAATGCTCTTATGGAAGAAGGCTTTAAGGTGCGCAATGCTTTCAACATCAAAAATAAAGAAAACATCCCTCAACCGATGTTCAAAATAGAGCTACAACCTGACTTGCATAACCTGAAGAAAGGGGAAGTGCATCAAATATATCAATTGCGATATCTTCTACACCGTAAAATCTCCGTAGAAGAACCCCATAAGCGTAGAGGCCCTGTTGAATGTCATAACTGCCATGAATTTAGTCACACACGTCGCTACTGCACCTTACCTGGTGTCTGTGTTATCTGTGGGGATTTACACACTTCCAAAGAATGTGTGACTCCAAAAATGGACCCGAAATCCAAAAAGTGCAGTAACTGCGATGGAAATCACATTGTTAGTTATAGACGTTCTCCAGTTTACATATCAATGGAAGAGAAAACAATTCCTAAAAATATTCCTATTAGGCATAACCCCATACCAAAAATCGCTAAGCCAATGCCTGCGCCAATGACTGTGAAGAATTTTACACCTCAACAGCGCCCAGAGCCAACTGCGGCACGACCACACAAATCCCTCATACCCCGCATCACCACAAGTCTCCCGAACCACATGAAGCTCCTTCAATTTAACTGTAACGGGCTTCAGAGCAAGATCGAGGAGATAACCATCTTCATGGGAAGGCATGGCATATTGATAGCTGTGGTCCAAGAGACGAAGTTGCACAGGATTTCAACACTGTTGAATTGTGCCGGGTACAACGTGCACCGTTGAGATCGCGAGCGGGATAATGGTGGAGGCTTAGCGTTCATTACGCACCACACCGTGCAGTATCGTCTTATCGAAGCAGACATCGACCGCATGGATACCACCCTAGAATATCAGGG
The DNA here is from genome assembly GCF_001687245.7 of Rhagoletis zephyria. Classification (NCBI taxonomy): domain Eukaryota; kingdom Metazoa; phylum Arthropoda; class Insecta; order Diptera; family Tephritidae; genus Rhagoletis; species Rhagoletis zephyria. The sequence goes on from NW_016162641.1 coordinate 2,012, forward strand.
CATTGCTATCCAGTCAGGCGATGTTGAGCTCGAAATATTTAACGTTTATATACCCCCTGTCATCTGCTGACCGGTAGGATATCACCCTGACATAGGTGCGCTCCTCAGAGGTGAAAACCGTATGGTAGTAGGCGACTTTAATGCGCACCACGATCTTTGGCACTCAAGCCTGTCAAACGATCGTAGGGGAACTGACTTGGCTGAGCAGATAGACGATTCGACATTCTGCACAATGAATGACGACGCGGCCACCAGGATTATGGGCAGCTGCTGCAGCTCGCCAGATATAACAATAGTCAGCGCTGGTCTGATAAACAGCATATCATGGCGACCTATGCTGACTTTGGCATCAGACCACCTGCCCATAGTCATCTCGATCGGTAAACCAACCGACTTTTCTTCCGCGGAGCACCGAACATATATTAACTTTTCAAAACCTGATTGGAAAGGTTTCGCAGAATTTACTGAAAACACCTTCGCTGCCCTCCCCACACCAACCGACGTCCACCTTGGTGAACGTAAGTTCCGCAGGGCTGTCACCGCTGCTGCAGCCCGCTTCGTACCGGCAGGATGCATCACCGACCCACGCCCAAATTTCCTTGCGGAAGCGGCTGTTCTAGCCGATGAGCGTGATAGCCTTCGTCAGGCCGATCCCGGAGATCCCCGTATCAGGGATCTCAACGCGGAGATTCGGCAACTAGTAAACGTACATAA
>NW_016162641.1:3715-4293 GCF_001687245.7 Rhagoletis zephyria
AGAGGTTCATTAAGAAACCTCTGGACCCATCAGCTCACAGGCAGGCTCTGAACGGCATTCACAGGGACGCAGTCTCGAGTTATGTAGACTCAAGACCTGTGAATGCGGTTCTAGGCACACAAACACCGGACATTGACGCGACGGGGCTCCATCTTCCTCGGGAGACCAGGACAGCAATAGCCCAACTTCGCTCTGGCTACTGCAGCAGGTTAACTTCCTACCTGAGTAGGTTAAATGCGGATGCGCCGAACGAATGTCCGGCATGCGGAGAGACCCCTCACGACTCGAAACATCTCTTCGCATGCGCGGAAAACCCCACAATCCTAACGGCGTCGTCCCTATGGACCGACCCCAGAGAGGCTGCACGCTTCTTGGGGCTGCCGTTAGTGGAACTTGATGACAACGACTGAGATATTAGCTATCTGGGCGGGGTTGTTGTAGCCGCTACAACAACAACAACAACAGAACCGCAAGTTGATGAGTTCATTCATAATACTGCAATACACATTGATGACCACTTTGGTGGCCTTACTCTATCTGCTATATACTCTGCCCCCCCCCCCCCCCCCCCCCCCCCC
>NW_016162641.1:4544-6864 GCF_001687245.7 Rhagoletis zephyria
CCTTCCGCCCCCCCTCGTCATAACATAACGGAAAAAATTTGATGACTTTGTCCTAAAGTTTATTGTAGCAGGAGACTACAATGCCAAACATACATTCCGGGGGTCTAGATTGATTCCAAAAAAGGGTAGAAATCTATATAAAGTAATTCAGAAAAGAGGAAGGGTAGAAATCTATATAAAGTAATTCAGAAAAGAGGATTGGACGTACTGTCTACTGGTCAGCCAACGTATTGGCCTTCTTACCCCCGAAAAAAACCCGATCTTATTTAATTTGGTGTAACAAAGGGTAATGCGCGACACCAAGTTAATTTGATCTCTCTTCAGATCATTCTCCCTGCCTCATAACTAGAGCTCGGATTTTATGCAAATGGAATATGCAAAATTTATGCAACAAATATGCAAGAGCTATNTTGGACGTACTGTCTACTGCTCTGCCAACGTATTGGCCTTCTTACCCCCGAAAAAAACCCGATCTTATTTAATNAGGGTAGAAATCTATATAAAGTAATTCAGAAAAGAGGATTGGACGTACTGTCTACTGGTCAGCCAACGTATTGGCCTTCTTACCCCCGAAAAAAACCCGATCTTATTTAATTTGGTGTAACAAAGGGTAATGCGCGACACCAAGTTAATTTGATCTCTCTTCAGATCATTCTCCCTGCCTCATAACTAGAGCTCGGATTTTATGCAAATGGAATATGCAAAATTTATGCAACAAATATGCAAGAGCTATGCAAAATCTATTAAAATATGCTAAAAAAAGATCTTTAGGCAACAATTTAAATGACAACTAGGATACAAGACCGCAGTCTTTTTCACTAGTGTCCATGTTTTTAAGATTTCAGAGAAAAGTTCTGTTAAACGCGTATCTTCAAATTTATTAACAACTTGTATTTAGTTAACCCTTTAAACTACTTTAGTAGTATCTGTGGGAAATGATCTGCATTTGCGGCCCCAACCATTGCCAAAGTCGCCAACGTCATAGACCAGGAACGGAAGAGGTCCAATCTCTTGCAGGGGATGTAGGTTGAGAAGCAGTCCTCTGCCAACTACCCTCCAATGACGGAGTTGGTCCTCTTTCCACAGCCCAGAAGAGGAAGTATCGAGTGGCGAAACGCAAGCAGGGGAGACCCTCTTCTGTGGCTGACCGAACTCCTGCCGCTGCATTCAGTAAGCGGCCCAGGTCTACGGAAGGTTACTTCAGAAGCCAATGAGACCTTGATGGATGTACCGACATCCAATTCTGCTTGCGAGCGTTGCAAGAGAAGGAAACCTTTGGTGACAGACACCAATGGCTGTCCCAATGCCTCTGCGATTCATAGTGTGGCACGGCACTGGTGTGGCATTGCCCAATTCCGATCATCCACACAGACCTCTGGCGCCACGAAACGCTTGCCTCAAACCAAGTGTAGAAGTGATGCAAGGGTCGGTCGAGGCAGAACTGCCCTCGCTATTCCCCCGAAGCACCTACGTCTGGAGGTCTGGGCCCGGTCAACTTGTTGTGAGCTCGAAAAAGGCCCTCTGCTCATTGCCGTAATGGGGAGGGTCCTTTAGACTCGGCAGATGACTACTGCGGAAATTAAACGTTGATCCGGGTCGTCATTGCCACCGGCACTGCAGCCAATACTCGTTCATAAGAGAGGGATGGATCCATTGTGATGAATTGTTGGAAATATACAAAAATATGCAAATAATATACAAACGTATGCAAAATATATGCAACAAGTAAGAAAGTCTAAGTTCGGGCGGAGCCGAACATTAAATACCCGGCGCCAGTATTAAATATATGTTTTTTCACCTTTCCGAAACCTACCGCTAGATGGTCAGCCGGGGTGTATCAATTTTGAGTAAATTAGCGCCCTTAAATTTCGAAATATTGAGGTTTCAAGCATTTCTGAAATTTACCGTTACATGAAAAGCGGACGTAATTTTAGTCCGATTTCAATAATTTTCAAAGTTTTGCTTCTATCTGGCAAGCACAATAACAACACCGAGTTTGGTACAAATTGGTAGAACGGTTACCGATATACATATATGTGATCATAAGTGCGCGGTGCCACGCCCATTTTCCAAAATTTTAACTTAAGCGTATTTCTTGGTACAGAATTGTTGCAAGCATCAATTTTGAATAAAGTAGCTTTAATATTTACTGATTTATCGAAGATTTTGTATATCTCTAAATTACCGTTATATGGGATGTGGGCAAGGTTATTGTCCGATTTTAAAAATGTTCGGCGGTTTAGTATGCTGTACCAAGGCCAAGAACCGTGCCAAGTTTGGAAAAAATTGGTGCAGCGGTTACCAAGATATACACATGTAA
>NW_016162641.1:7056-20821 GCF_001687245.7 Rhagoletis zephyria
GCCGCGGCCCCCCTGGCCCCCCTTCCTCGTCTCCCGCCGTGCTGTATCGCAGGTAGATTTATTTTTTGTATACGTTGAAATAAAATTTTTTATATATTTTAAACAGCGAGGGCTTATATTCAATAATACCCTCTATCTGCACACTTTGCACAAAGATGAGATTCTGATATAAAAATTGTAGCCCATTCAATAATTAAAACAACCGCTCGCGTTCGATGTCAGTTAACGACTGTCCTTTATTCCATTTTAGGGTTCGTGAAATATTATATGTACATACATTTTATGAAAGAGATAGGAGATACATAAACTTATGTGTTAGAATGAATGCTTTACGTACAACGTTTATGAGAATAGAGGATAATAAAGAGGAGACAAGCTAACGGCTAATATTCAAATTAACCCTTCAGTATCTTAACCTACTTGACTTGCTATAATTCGGCCATCCTGACCATAAGATCGCCTGATCTTAAGCAATTTTTCAGACTGTGCTTTTACCTATCCACGGTCGTATATTTGCAGCAGCCCAAACTCCTTTATAAGGTATCCTGGACTGCTGGAAGCCTTCCACATCCTCCAACGCGTATCGGTCATTACGTAAAACTTTTGAAATTCGGTAAGGTCCTTTAAATTTAGGAATTAACTTTCTACACACGCCCGCAGTTGAGTCGAAATTTTTAATCTAAACGTAATCGCTTCATACTGATTCGCAACGCGCCGTTTATTGTTAACATAAGTATTATTATAAGATTGTAAACGCTTTTCGTTTTCTGAAGCTCTCAGCCTAATATCTTTATGACTTTATTGAACAAGTTTTGTTTCACCTTCTTTTAGCTCTTCACTTAGCGAATCCGCAACTTTACCCCGTTGTCTAATACCAAAAAGCATTCCGCTCGGATATTGTTTTATTGTTCTGTGAACGCTGCTATTCAAGGCGTATTCAACAGTTTCCACTACATTGTCCCAATGAATATTGCGCTCAGCATCGCATAATTTGGCTATCATTGGTCCTAGACTCCTATTCACCCTTTCTACTTGACCGTTCGCCTGTGGCGATCCTGTTGCTACTTTTATATGTTGAATATTCTCAGCATCCACAAACTGCATAAAGTCGTTTGACGTAAAACAGCTGCCTCTATCTGATATACTTATTTTCGGTCTACTATATGAGCGGAAATAATCTTTAAGTGCTCCAATTACTTCTTTAGTATTAGTTGTTTTTGTAGTATACAGTCTGACAAATTTTGTACACGAATCTGTAACTACAAATATATGTTTCTTGGAGCGAGAATTATCGACCGGTCCGAAATGATCTACATGTATTAATTCAAACGGGTCACTAGCTTTTGGAATATTATGCAAAAATCTTTCTCCCTTCCCCTGTTTCGAAGAAAAAACTATGCATTTTAAGCATTTTCGTATGTGGTTTGCAGTTTTTCTTTCATTTTTGCAAACCAATAATTTTTTGATATAAGGTCAATCGTCTTGTCGATACCAATGTGGCCCATCTCATCAGGGTATTTGAACAAAACATGGCTTTCCATATCCTCTGGAACGAAGAAGAGAATTTTACCGTTATCAAGCTTCCTATACACCACCCCGTTCCGCATCTCATAAAAACTATGTTCATTACCTTGTAATATATCCCGCAGTTCTTTTAACTTTTTGTCTCTCGCCTGGCATATAATTAGATTTTCTTCAAATGTGTTAGTATCTACCACTAATATATTGTTTACGCTTAAGGCGTCGACATGTTGCATACGTGTACCGGACCTATGCTCTAGTGTGTAATCGAAATTTTGAAGTTCTAATGCCCATCTGGCTATTCTTGGATTCAACTCTTTTTTGTTCAGTGTCATAGTTAAAGAATTGCAGTCACCGAAATTTGAGTCCTTGAAGATATACACGGAACCGCTGAAGTGCATAGATTATGGACAAAGTCTCTAACTCGAAGCTGTGATACTTCGATTCTGCCTCACTAGTACGCTTTGAGAAATAGAATATGGGGTGCATCTTTTTGTCAGCCTTACGTTGCATTAATATTGACCCGAAACCTAGTGTACTCGCATCGCAATGTAACTCCGTTTCATCATTAGGATCGTAAATCGCTAATATTGGCGCTTCCAACATTTTTTTTTTCAACAACTCAAAACATTTCACTTCTTCAATGTCGAAATTAAATTTCCTATCTTTTCGTGTTAAATCATACAAAGGCTTAGCTATCATTGAAAAATCTTTAACAAATCGCCTGAAATATGAACACAGTCCTAAAAAACTTTGCACTGCATGAACTTTGGTTGGCACCGGAAAGTTCGTTATTGCTTCTAGCCCTTTATCATCGGTTTTAATTCCATCTTTTGAAACTGTGTAGCCTAAATATTTAATCTCATTCTGAAGAAATTCACATTTATCAATCCTCAACTCCAAATTGTTGTCGGTCAGCCGCTTGAAAACTTCTATCAATATTTCAAAATGTTGTTCTATATCTTTCGTAGCGATCATTATATCGTCTAAATAAATTATTACTTTATTTTCTTTAACCATATCCGATGGTTCCGTGCGCAGAAGTGGAAAACTTTTGACTGCCATTCACCTGGGAGTGGCCAGAAGCGATTCTTGTGCGTACGGTTCAAATCGCAGCTCACAACGTCCGGATATTTATATCCACGTATCCTCTGGGTAGCAACCAAACACCCGTTTGGGAGCGAGCTAAAGTGAGAAGGCGTAAAACTTCGCGTGCGCTGGGTTTGGGTCCCGCCACGTTAAAACCCCGCCCAATGAAAAATTCCAACAAGCCTCGGATGAGACCCCCTTTTTCTGATGACGACCACGGCAAACGTATAAAGGACTATGATTTAAGGGTATGCACCTGGAATATCCGGACCCTTAATGGGGAAGGTGCCTCTGCCCGGCTGGTTGATGTCCTCGGGAAGACAAAGGCTGACATCACCGCCATCCAAGAAATGCGATGGACGGGGCAAGGTAAAGTAAGCGTGAAGCCTTGCGACGTCTACTACAGTTGCCACGTAAAGGAGCGCAAATTCGGTGTTGGATTCGTGGTAGGAGAGAGACTCCGTCGCCGAGTACTGGCGTTCACCCCGGTGGACGAACGTCTAGCCACAATCCGCATCAAAGCTAGATTCTTCAACATCTCGCTCATCTGCGCCCATGCCCCGACGGAAGAGAAGGATGAGGCGTCCAAGGATCTCTTCTATGAGCGCTTGGAACGTACATATGAGCGCTGCCCCCGACACGATGTCAAAATCGTGCTTGGCGATTTTAATGCCAAGGTGGGCAAGGAAGGGATCTTTGGCGCCACTGTCGGAAAATTCAGCCTCCACGACGAAACGTCCGATAACGGACTGAGGCTGATCGACTTCGCCGGGGCCCGAAATATGGTAATATGTAGTACTAGGTTCCAGCATAAGAACATCCACCAAGCTACATGGCTGTCTCCAGATCGAAAAACGAGAAACCAAATCGATCATGTTGTGATAGACGGAAGGCATGCTTCAAGCGTTTTGGACGTACGTACACTCCGAGGGCCAAACATCGACTCGGACCACTATCTTGTTGTAGCCAAGATACGCACCCGCCTCTGTGCAGCAAAAAATGTGCGCCCAACAATGCAAGGAAAGCTTAACGTCGAAAAGCTGCAATCACAACAGACGGCCAATTTATTCGCCACTCGACTCACACACCTGCTCTCTGAGAGCACTCTTCAACAATCCGACGTACGCGAGCAGTGGAACCACATTTCCCGATCATTAAGTACCGCCGCCGAAGAAGTAGTTGGATTTCAGCGAGCCCGAAAGAACAACTGGTACGATGAGGAATGTCAAGAAGCCGCAGAGAAAAAAGATGCCGCCTACAGGGCCACGCTGCGATCGGGCGCAACGCGAGCCATGTGGGACCGTTATAGGGAACTGAAGAAGGAAGCGAGACGTATTTGCCGCAATAAGAAGAGAGAGGCCGAAATACGTGAGTGCGAAGAGCTTGAGATGCTGGCCGACAGGAAGAACGCCCGAAAATTCTACCAGAGGGTTAGGCGACTTACGGAAGGTTTCAAGACCGGGGCGAACTCCTGTAAGAACAACAATGGCGACCTAGTGACCGATGTCCAGAATATACTTAAATTGTGGAGGGAACACTTTTATAACCTACTGAATGGTAGCAGCGCTGAAAGTAGTGAGGAAGACGAACCCGAGTCCCCAGTCGATGATGATGGAGTAGCTGTCCCACCGCCTGACTATGACGAGGTACGAATAGCGATTACGCGGCTGAAAAACAACAAAGCTGCTGGAGCTGACGGCCTGCCAGCCGAGCTATTCAAATACGGCGGCGAGGAGCTGATGAGGTGCATGCATCAGCTCGTATGCAGAATATGGTCAGATGAACGCATGCCCGACGACTGGAATTTAAGTGTGCTCTGCCCAATCCACAAGAAAGGCGACCCCGCCATACGCGCCAACTACCGCGGAATTAGCCTTCTAAGCATAGGTTACAAGGTCTTATCGAGCGTATTGTGCGAAAGACTGAAGCCCACCGTCAACGAGCTGATTGGACCTTATCAGTGTGGCTTTAGGCCTGGAAAATCCACCATAGATCAGGTATTCACAATACGCCAAATCTTGGAAAAGACCCGCGAGAATAGGATCGACACACACCATCTATTTGTCGATTTCAAAGCCGCTTTCGACAGCACGAAGAGAAGTTGCCTTTATGCCGCGATGTCTGAATTTGGTATCCCCGCGAAACTAATACGGCTGTGTAAAATGACGTTGAGCAATACCACCAGCTCCGTCAGAATAGGGAAGGACCTCTCCGAGCCGTTTGATACCAAACGAGGTTTCAGACAAGGGGACCCCCTTTCGTGTGATTTCTTTAATCTTATGTTGGAGAAGATAATAAGAGCCGCAGAACTGAACCGCTCAGGCACAATACTTTATAAGAGCGTACAATTGCTGGCGTATGCCGACGACATCGATATTATCGGTAAAAACAAGGGCTACGTCTGTTCTGCCTTCTCGGGATTGGATAGAGAAGCAAAGCGAATGGGTCTGGTGGTGAACGAGGACAAAACGAAGTATCTCCTGTCAGCACACAAACAGTCAGAGCATACGCGTCTTGGCACCCACGTCACTGTTGACAGTTACAAGTTTGAAAAAGTAGACGACTTCGTTTATTTGGGAACCAGCATTAACACCAATAATAATGTCAGCCTTGAAATCCAACGGAGAATCACTCTTGCCAACAAGTGCTACTTTGGGCTGAGTAGGCAATTGAGAAGTAAAGTCCTCTCTCGTCGTACAAAGATCACACTCTATAAGTCACTCATCATGCCTGTGCTGGTGTATGGCGCGGAAGCATGGACAATGAAAGCATCTGATGAGGCGGCTCTTGGAGTTTTCGAGAGAAAGATTCTGCGAAAGATTTACGGACCTTTACGCGTTGGTGATGGCGAATATCGCAGACGATTTAACGATGAGCTGTATGAGCTTTACAACGATATAGACATAGTGCAGCGAATTAAAATTCAGCGGCTCCGCTGGCTTGGCCATGTCGTTCGGATGGACAGAAACGCTCCTGCTCTGAAAATATTCAACGCGGGCCGCGATGCTGGTAACAGAGGAAGAGGAAGGCCTCCTCTGCGTTGGAAAGACCAGGTGGAGAAGGACTTGGCTTCACTTGGCATTTTCAATTGGCGTCAGTTAGCACAGAAGAGAAATGACTGGCGTGCTGTTTTGGACTCGGCCAAAATCGCTTAGGCGGTTACAGCGCCAAATAAGAAGAAGAAGATATCCGAAAAAATTTTATTAACAAAACGCTGAAATGTCGACGGTGCATTTTTGAGCCCGAATGGCATACGCAAAAATTCGAATTGGCCTATTGGTGTCACAAACGACGTATATTTAATTGAATCTAAATGCATAAATACATGGAAGAAACCATTCTTCAAATCTAGTTTTGTAAAAAAAATCTTATCTGCCATCCTATCAAGCAAATCGTCTATTAAGGGTATAGGATAATTATCCTTAGCTGTTGCTTTATTTAGCATTCGGTAATCCACGCACATTCTAATATCGCCCGTTTTCTTGCGAACCAGTACAATAGGCGACACGAATTCCGACTCACTTGGTCTAATTATTTTCTTTTTCAAATAGTCATCTATCAACTTTTGAAACTCATTTTTTTCAGTGTATGACAAACGCCTTGGATGACAACTGAAAGGCTTCACATTTTCAACAACCAGTTTCATCTCGCTTTTAACTTTAGGTTCATCACAGCGTTTAGTATTTTTATAGTATTTCATAAAAATTCCGTACAATTTTTTTGTATGATAATAACTTAACTTGGAATCGACTTTCAAATTTGGCTTCTCATCATCTACATTAGAAATCAGCAAAAGCTGCCTTGGTGGTGTAACACTGCAAATATGCCTGCGTTCTTAAACGATAGTCGCTTATGCCTTCAATTACATATTCAACAATCTCCTCTTCTTCGAGCTGCAACGATTTTCTTTGAGGCCGAATACTTCACTCATTTCCTCCAGTAGGGTGTCTACGCTCTCAGTTACAAAATTCGCTTTACTTTGCAACGAGTTTTCTGCTTTGCCTTTTAACTTGCCTAGCAATAGCACACGCAGCTCATTTGGTTTAACATTATATGCAGTAGCAACACTCTTAAACTGTGCTACCCAAATGTTGAAATTCGGACCACCCTCATAGTCTTGTAAGAGATTTTTAATCATATCCAACGAATTTTTCGGTTGAACTTCAGCTGCGCTAGTTGCTATTTCGTAGCTACGCAGTAGAAGATTCTCTCTTTGCAACAAGTGTTTTTCACGACGCAACAAATCGGCTTCCCGTTTCAGCATTTCAAATTCGAATACGTTAACGCTCGTTGATTGCTTGTCTCGCTCAGTTCGATGCTCTGCTAGCAACTGGATTCCGCTGTTGTTTTGCTGATGTTCTTGTGGCATTGTCTCATTATCTCCACGATCCCCTTGTTCGGCTTCGTCGTCATTCGAATGGTGTGAATATGTTTTGTTGTTTGTGTTGTCGTCTAATTCTGTTGTTGGGCACTTGCCCCGCTCGTCTGCAGGCACCTCGTTAAGACGAATTATAAGTGTACTTTTGCTGCCGCTAGAAGGCAACTGAAGCCGGCGTAGCCACTCACGCAACTGTACGACACCATAATTTGCCAAATCTTCGCTTTCCATTTTATTACAACTCTTTTTTTTTTTGTATTTTCTTTGCAAATGTTCGATTAAATAATTTTACGTACGCTTTAAGCATTCAATTTTCAGCACAGTTCTATTTCATTAGTTTTTACACCGTTTTTCCGTCACTCGATTCTCTAATTACTTTATTATTTAATATTCGCAGTCTTCGGCACAGTTCTAAATTAGTTTTCACACCCTTCTTTATTATTTCGATTCTCGAATATTTTACTATTTCCGACAGCGCGCTTCTGTTCATATAGTTAAACAAAAAAAATTTGTAGGCGATGGGACAATCTCACTTCTGAGATATTGTAGCCCATTCAACAATTAAAACAACCGCTCGCGTTCGATGTCAGTTAACGACTGTCCTTTGTTCCATTTTAGGGTTCGTGAAATATTATATGTACATACATTTTATGAAAGAGATAGGAGATACATAAACTTATGTGTTAGAATGAATGCTTTACGTACAACGTTTATGAGAATAGAGGATAATAAAGAGGAGACAAGCTAACGCCTAATATTCAAATTAACTCTTCAGTATCTTAACCTACTTGACTTGCTATAAAATCGACCTTAGCTTTAACTGTCATCAGTGATATTAATGCTACCTTATACATATAACGACAGGTAATAAGGCCCAGATGGCTTCTAAAATCACAAATTAGTTTTTGTGCAAATTGCAGATAGAATTCAAGCCCTCGATATTTCACATTTTTATATTTGTAAGTTATTAGAAGCAGGGATGCCAACTTGGCTCAAACCGTGCCATTTGTCCCTATTTTACTTCAAATGGCACTTAATTTTTCAAATGCCACTTTTGTAAAAAAAATTACTTTTAAATACATTTTTGTGAAATCCTCTTCGTACACTTCTTTTTCTCAACTAAAATTTTCCAATTTATAAAGGCTATTCAACTGGTTTATCTTATTTTATCATTGAACTTTTGTTTGGAAAATGTAGCTTTATTTTACTGCTAAATGTGAATGATTAAAAGGAATGACACCTTTTTTGGCACTTTTGGTTTTCTGTTTGGCCCATTTTGGCACTTTTTTATCCTCAATATGGCACCTCATAACTAAGGATAGTTGGCAGCCCTGATTGGAAGATTTCTGCTGTGTTTTGGCCACAACTTGTCTGATGTAAAGAAGCATATAATTTGTGTTTCAAAAGTGTGTGAAAACCAATCAATTAATTTACGTGATCTCGAATCCGATATTAAATAATCAATAATTGTTTATACCCGCATTTTGGCACATTGGCTCGTTGAATGTGCCGTCATTCTCCTTAGCTTCTTTTAAATGATGTCGTCACAAATTGCTGGCGCAGACATGAATACAGTGTAAGAAAATTATTTTTCTATAATTGTTTCCTTATAGAAAGGTTGGTTTATTTTCCACCTTAGACATTCCGAATTCGTTCAAAATATGCAAATTTAAAACACAGAATTCTTTCGGTGTTCCTCCGGGGTTTTTGGACATGGAAACGAAACATGTTTTGCAAGTTATGGATCATTTCTACACTCTTTTTTCAAACATTTCTCGTATTCCAGCTGTGTGCAGGTGTTTAGTTTTTCGCATCGCGTTTTTACATATTCGTAATTTAAATTTTTTTTAATAAAATCAATTGGTCTTAGTTCATGATTGTATGTGGATTAATATCACAGCACTGAGGATTTGGCAATAACCTTTTTCATCTATTTAAAAACAACACTTACGGGCAATTTTATTGTAAGAACAACATTTTTTTCTATGTATCGACATACTTTAAGCATTGTTGACGCTATTTCCATTTGAATGAGGAAATAGCATCAATGACTTTATTTCCAAATTCTTGTTGACTTTATTTCGCTTTTGAAAAGGTAATAATGTCAATTGACTTTATTTCGAACCAGGGTGGGAAATAAAGTCAATTGACCTAATTTCCATTGACCTTATTACCTCTCACCGCTTTGGCTGTTACAAACAACAGTTATGTGAACAAAATTAATATACCCTTGTGCACAAGTGCGCTCGGGTATAAAAATATGCAAGTATGCAAACATGCAAAATATGTGAAAATATGCAAAACATTATAGGTCCAAATTAACTTACTTCCTCCTATAACGAGGTTCTACCCAGGTCCGGACTTTCTGTGATGATAAACAAAAATAATCACTTGCATAAATATCCGAGCTCTTCTCATAACATTATGAATGTTTCTTTACTCTGAAGAAAAACAAAAAAATCTTACAAATAAACACACAAACTGGTTAAAATACAAAAAGTTTGTCAGTTCGCATATTGATCCGCAAATTCTTATTCGGATATCGACAGGGCAGCTGAAAATCTCACTGATATAATAGTTAAAGCCGCAGAAATTGCAACACCAAATCCTTCTATTAAACATCGCAGTTCTTACAGCCCTGGCCTGCTCACCCCAAACATTCTTAACTTAATAAGTAAAAAGCACAAATTAAGAAGAGAATGGTAAAGAATTCGCTCTCCTAAGCTTAAACAGGAGCTAAATGCGTGTACAAAGGAATTACGTATTTTGTTGCAGGCGGAAAAAGAACGGAGTACGCAGTCGATTCTCCAGTCCTTGTCTGCCTAGAAACAGACTGACTACTCCCTTTGGCGAACACTGAAGCATGCGAAGAGGCCCGTTTTTCGTACTCAGAACGGAAGCTGGGCGAGGAATGATGAGGATAAAGCAAACGCTTTCGCCTGTCGTCTTCCACAAGTCTTTAGAACCAATGAAGGTGCTCATCCTTCCATCCTACCTCCCAGTAGCCTTACCACCAATCCGCTTAGGTTTAAAAAGAAAGATCTGTAAGGTCTAGTGTAAGTTCTTCGTTTGGTGTGGACGTGTTTTCGCAGTGTCGTGGGGTGCGTGCTCTGAATTTACGTTTTCCAAAGAATACATTATGTTTTTGCGAAGACAAAGTTGATCGCGCGGAAGTCGCTAAGGTTTCGTGTTTCGATTGTGGAGCCTACTTCCGTGCGTTGTGCGCCAAGATTACCTTGGCTGACTTGGACTACATGAAGTCAAACAACGTGAAGCATCGCTGTGACGGCTGTAGTCGCTCGCGCCGTAAGTCGCTGCATCAGCCGCCATTGCCAGGTGTTGAAACTGCTGTGTCGATGTCGGCTAAGGGTTCTCCAGCTCCTCTAGGGGTAAATACTGGCCCACTATCTGGCGATAAACCCTTGCCGGCTGTCTTCAATAAGCAAAATACAACCAACAACAACAACCAGAAACAGCAAACAGCAGCACTCACATAAACAAAAATGCAAACAAGAGCATCGCTACCATCAGCAAAACGGACTCCGTATTACGTCATCAACCTGACAATGAGCAAATACATACTGAAAACGGTGCATTGCCAAAGCAAATAACACTGCAGTTGCTGCATGACGAAATCGTAAGTCTAAAGAAAATTAACGCCGAATTCTTCAGCATGGGGAAACAGCTCAAAGAAGAAAATGCGAATTTGAACAAGAGAGTGCTCAAGCTCGAAAATGCTTTAAATTGGAGAGAACGGCAACAACTGGACTGTGCTGTCGATATGGTTGGTATACCGCAGCTTACTTATGATAATGCGAATGAGTGCACTAAACTAAATCTAGCAACTGGCTTGGGTGTCTCCGTCTCTCCGAGTCAAATTCGAAGATGCTTTGCAAAAAAGCTAAAGCAAAAACGAGCGTCCTCTCCTGCTCGAAATGTCATCTGCGTTCATTTCGCTTCCACTGAGTTGAAAAGTAAAATAATGTCTACAAAAAGAAGTGCTAAGGGTAAACTGAAAACTGCGCTTTTTGGTGAGGTCCACAAGAAAAAGATCTACATAAATGACAGTCTCACTAGCTATAACAGAGCTCTGTATGCAGCTGCGTTGAAAGCTAAGAAAGAGATGAATTATAAGTATCTTTGGTTCAATAATAGCAAAATACTCTTAAAAAATAATGATAATGGCGGGCTTGATGTTTTAAGGAATTTTGACGATTTGTCTAAAGTCATTTAGTTTTCACCTAACTATACAATTTTGCAATTTTCTTAACAGAAACAACCATGCCATTAACAGTCCCATTAACAGTTTGAATTTCCTGTCTAATAATATGAACACCTTTATTTTATTTCATCAAAATATCCGCAGTTTCCGGCAAAACTTCGCTTTGTTACTTTGTAACCTTGAAGTATTTAAAAGACCTCCTGATATTATCTTTGTTTCTGAAATCTGGATATATTCGTATGAAATACAAGATTTTAAAATACGCGATTACAACTTTTTTGCGAACACTAATGACACTTATTCTGCAGGTGGTGTTGGAGTATTTGTGCCTAATACTTACGAATGAGAACGTTTTTGCTATGATTTTTCGAGCGCAGATATCTTAAAAGTTTCCTTTGGTATTGGTGGCAAAGTTGTTAGCTTTATATGTGTCTACAGACTACATTCTGTTTCTGTTCAGCTCTTTTTGGAAGAGTTCTCAGTTCTTTGAAACAATGAAAATCTCCTAATGTTATTATTTTAGGTGACTTTAATCTAGACATCAGATAACTACCTTACCCTTATAGCTAGTCATGGATATGCCTCCAGTTTAAATGAGCAAACACGTAGTAGCTCTGTTAGCTGCCTTGACCATGTCTTCTGTCGTTTTAGTTCCTTTTATTGTAATTCGCTTACCAGCCTGAATTTTGACCTTCAGATCACAGACCATACCATGACTGGTATAAAGGTAGTAAAGGATGTCCCGGTAATGCTACAAATAAAAATAATGTTCCCAGTGTAACAAAAATTAGTTTTTGTTTGCTTAACGAAAGACTGCGATTTGAGTCTTAGGACAGTTTTTATGCTGAGGATAATATCTCCAAAGCATACACTACTTTCCTAAGCATTTTAAAAAATCATATTAGGAATGCGAGCTATTCATTTGCCTTACGTAGATCTGAAATAAAATTAAAGCCTTGGACCAATAAGATTCTCACCAAGAAAATTAGATTAAAAAACAAACTAGGAAGAAAATGTAGCAAACGTCCGTCTAATCGCAAGCTTCGTACGCGTTATACCAATTTAAGCAAAAAAGTAAAGAAAAAAATTTCTTTGCAACGTGATATTTTTTATCGTAACAAATTTATGCCCTCTCAGGGTAACGCTAAGAAAGAATGGGATGCTATTAATAGCATACTTAACCGTAATGGTAAGACAAATGACACGCCTATTGTTTTGAGTAATTTTGGAAAAACAATTTCTAACCCCGCTGAGGTAGCGAAACTTCCTTATGATCATTTCACTTCGATCGGACAAACTTCTGTTTCGTCACCCGCATGTGAGTGTCTAGAATTAGAATACGTGGAAACAAGTTCTAAGAGCAGTTTTTTTCTTTGAGCCTTTTACAGGATTGGAAATTTTGAACATAATTAAATCCCTGAACAACTCCAAATCATATGGCTGTGATGGAATTTCAAATCTTGTTCTGAAAAATGTTGCACTAAATTTAGTTGACATTTTAACACATCTGTTCAACACAATCGTTTTTTCGGGAATTTTTCGTAACAATTTAAAATGTGCCACGGTCATTCCTTTACTTAAAAAAGGGTAATAAAAAAGACAAGAATAACTATAGACCAATTTCGTTGCTCTCCTCGATCTCGAAAGTTTTCGAGAAGCTTGTTAAAAATAGAATTCTCCCGTTCCTTGAACACAAAGACTTTTCAGCCCAATGCAATTCGAGTTTAAATCTGGACGGTCAACAGAAGATGCCCTGCTGAACTTTTGTTCATTTATATACAGTGAATTAGATAGTAAAAATAAATGTGCTGGTCTATTCGTGGATATCACCATAGCCTTTGACATGGTGGACCACCAACTTTTATTAGATAAATTACATTGTGCAGGCTTTCGTGGTTTTTTGTACGAATGGTTCAAGTCCTACTTAATGGGAAGAACACAGAAAGTAAAAGTCTGTGGTGGTTTAAGTAACCCACTCGCAATCAATTTAGGAGTCCCGCAAGGGTCGGTTTTAGGCCCTATATTGTTTCTAATTTACTTGAACTCTATTTTCTGGCTACCTTTCTTTGGAAAGGTTACTGCCTTCGCGGACGACCTTGCCATCATTGCCTATGGTTTAACAAATTATTTAGACTAGTGTTCGCCCAGCGGTTGAAATTCAACCGCTAAAATTAAGGATAGTTTATGTGAGTTGAGTTGAGCTGAAATAAAATTTGTTGGAATGGGTTAAGTGGAGGGGAGTTTAGCTTAGTACTTAGCATAACATAACATAGAATAGCATTAGATTCAATAACATGACATATGTAGCATAACACATCACAATATAACATCGCACATTCTTCAGTTGTATTTCCTTTTTATCCCTATCACTTTCTTCCTCTCTATCTTTGTCTCTATCGCTTTTAATGTTTATGTTTATGAATATGAACATGAACATGAACATGAACATGAACATGAACGTGAACATGAAAATTAACATGAACATGAACATGAAAATTAACATGAACATGAACTTGAACATGAACATGAACATGAACATGAATATGAAGGCGTAG
>NW_016162641.1:28862-41601 GCF_001687245.7 Rhagoletis zephyria
CTATTCAAAAGTTACACCAATACCAATGCCATACATGTACATGGTTGGGGCGGAAATGCCTCCTAAATGTATGCTTTAATATTGATAGTGAATTAAAGAAACGTGCTAAGCAGCAGTTTAGGAATAAGATGTATGTATGTATGTACATGAATAGATTAGCCTCAAACAAGGATGAGATAATTTTGAGTATGGAGAAGAAGATTTTTTCGCTCTATTTTAAACTAATTTGAAATTTTAAAAATTGCCTGCACATCAGCATCAAAATACCTTTCTAATGATATATAATTGTTTATACCTTTGAAGTACAGTTTAGCCGTAAAAGGGGTGTAAAGGAAACATGATTGCCTATTTATATAATTGATCTGGTGGCTGGTGTTAACAATGACGTTCATATGTTAAGGGCTTGGTTTGCCAAACATAAGCTTATTGTTAGTAGAAAACTCAGCTGATGTATTTCAATCATCATGCAATAAGTCCACCCGACATCGATATTGTATTTCATTCAACCGAATGTAAACGTCTCACCTTACATAGTCCACTGTGTTCTAGCAATATAGTATCTTTTAATTCACGTATTAACTGCAGCAACATGTGTTTCCCAATCGACAAAGTAAAAGATTTTCAATACCTGGAGATTTCTGTTGACCAAAGTCTAAATTGGTCTACACATACTTCCCGCCTGAAACACTACTTGCAATCCATTGTTCGTCATTTTTATAATCTTAGAAAGATTTGTTCTAACGCAACCCTCAAGTGTGTCTACTATGCTCTTGTCCATTCTAAACTTCAATATAAGCTGTTGGGGCGGAGCATCTTCCAACAAAATTCAATCTCTTTTGACTATTCAAAAATTTGTTATCAGGAAAATTGGTAATGTTAATCGATTTCACCACTCCATGGAATTGTTTAGAGAGCTCAGAATTCTGCCGGTAAGACATATGTACTACTACAAGGCTTTAAAGATATTCTTTATTCGCTGCGGCTATTTACATAGCTTAATTTCAGATAAATATAACTTGAGGATTACCTCTCATATCCTTGTTGTCGTACCAACATCTCGTACTACGCATTTCAATAACTTTTATATTATAGTTTTCTGTAAGCTGTTTAATGCTCTACCTGCCAGTATACGTATTATTAGAAATTGTCATGTAAATATTCTTAGCTAAGGTTAAATCCTTTCCGTTAGAGCAATCGCACAACGAAATCAAGGTTTTTCTGGACCCTAGTACTTAATATTCCTTTAAGCCCTCGATCATATTGTTTTTATTATGTAATGAATGAATTGTTTGATTGTCACCCTCACCCCACACACCAATGTACATATGCTTTAATTCGATTTGAGATAGCATTTGACACTATTATAACTACATTTTACAAAATACTTTACTTTTTCTTACATTTAAATTAGTGCTATTAATTACTTTAAGTTATTTTGCTTTTGTATGTAAGAAAAATGAATAAAACCAAATCAATCAATCTAATTAACACCGTTGTTCATGACATTCACAAGAATAAAGCGCCTGGTTACGAAAGGATTACAGGTGAAATGATAAAGGAGCTTCCACTAACTGCCGTACGTTTTTTGTTATATATTTTTAATAACATGCTATAGTGGGGCACTTCCCCGACTTATGGAAACTTTCAGAAATAGTTATAGTGCCAAAGCCAGGCAAAGTTCCCACGGTAGTAAATTCATATTGGTCCATTAGCTTGATATCTATATTTTCCAAATTATTTGAAAAACTTTTATTGAAAAAACTAAACCCTTCTCTAACAAGTAACCAAATAATACCACCACGTCAGTTTTGTTTTCGAATTGTTTCTTGTATTAGAAAAACCTTCGAAGGGAAGCAATACTGCACCGGTGTATTATTGGACATCTCTCAAGCGTTTGACAAAGTCTGGCATGATGGCCTTATATACAAACTAAAGGTTTCACTCCCTGCAAATACGCATGCAATTCTGGAAAGCTTTCTGCTGGGGAGAAACGTCAGAGTCAGGCACAATTCCTTTAGAACGGGAAGTCACCCTATAAAGCAGTGTTCTAGGACCCATATTGTACGTAATATATACTCGTGATTTGCCAACTGATGAAACTCTAAGCATTTCTACGTTTGCTGATGACACAGCTATCCTAAACAATAGTTTAGACCCTAAAGAGGTTTCTCGCTCCCTTCCATTTCATTTGGACAAAAATTACGTACGAAAAGATGTAGTAACAAAACAACTTATCACAACTAGAGCACAGAGAATTTTTCAAAATTTTTTTTTATTCTTTACAAAAAAAATTATACTAAATACATCAAAAAACATAAAAATAAAATTCCTAAACTTTGTACAAAACTCAAGATATTCAATAAATTTGCTTACAAATTTGCAACTTTTTAATTCGACTTTTTATAAAAATTTTAAAAATGAAGTTCTGATGTGATTCGTCGGCGAGTGCAGTCGTTGAGTGGCTAAGTGCGTGCGTTTTATTTAAATTAATTGGTATTTTTGCAATATTTTGCCTGAACTAATATATATTTGTTTATTTCTGAGAATATTCCCGCTTGTGTTGTTGTTGCTGAATACAAGGTATGTCTCATGCTTCTATCTCTGCTGCTAATAAACGCCGCATGAGCAAAGTTTGGCCAATTTCAAAAGTGTTTAAACTGGACGAGAGTGCAGCTCTGCCGACGATCCTAACTGCACTTAAAGAGCTTGAAGACAAAGTACAACAACAAACCGACAAATTGCAGACACTTTTTGATAGTCTCTCAAATAGAATTGGGGAAATTGAGAGCGCCCTATGTAAAAAGATTGACGCTGAAATCTCTGTACTCTCCACGAAAGTAAAAGAGTCTGCTGAGCGCATCTCTGCCTTAGAAGAGAAAGAAGAAAAGCTCCAAAGTGAAGTACAGAAACTGTTTACGCATATAGAGACTGTAAGTTCGCGTACTCCCGAAGTGACAGCTGACGCTATTATATTTGGTTTGCCGTATGCTGAAGGGGAAAACCTAAAGAGTGCGTTCAACCGTATTTGTCTCTCCATTGATTTTCTTTTCCCACAAATACGTGACATTTTTCGAACTAAGCCCAACAACATCAATCCTAATAGTGCAATTATTGTCAAGTTCCGCTCTCCGCTCGATCGAAATCGGACGCTCCGTGCATTTAGTGAGCATCGTAAGCGGACTAAATCCGTAATATCTTTTGATGCTATTGACCTTGATGGGAAATTCTCTATTTACGAGAGCTTGACAAGAGATAAAAGGAAAATTTTACAAGAAGCCAGCCGAATAAAGAGAGTTGGTAATCTGGCTTCTGTGTTTACTTTACGTGGTGACGTTTTCATTAAAACTTCAAGGGACTCAGCGGCAGTCAAAGTCAGCACACATGATGATCTCAAAGGTCTCTGCTAACACGCAGTATTACTGTTGCCTTATACATGTTATTTTAATGTTTTATTCATTTACTCTTAGCTTATGTTTTTTCAATTCTAATGTAAAATTGGTTCATCTCTTTGTTTCATGCTTTATTTGTTTATGTTACCGTTTATATGTACATTTGTGTCAAAGTTGCTTTTGTGTATTTTTTGCATTATGTCTCTGACCAGCAAGAGTGATAGCGTTGGTGATGGCAGTCTTGCGGTGCTAAACATTCTGTGTAATCAATAGAAAGGCCTTAAGGTTGTTCATTTTAACGCAAGAAGTCTGAATAGCCTAAAAATGGATTACGTTAGGCATTTTTTGGAGTCTTCCTCTATCGATGTCATATGTATTTCAGAAACTTGGTTTAATAACAGTGCGGGCGATTCGTACTTTAATATTAATGGTTATAAATTATTACGCAATGACAGGGTGGGTAAAAAAGGCGGTGGTGTTGCTATTTATAGTAAGAGCCACATTTATATTCGACCTGTCTGTCATTCCAAGAACGGGGGTGTAGAATTTTTGTTTGTTGAATTGTCTAACCGTGTCAGCAAGGTTCTTGTCTCGTGTGTCTATAACCCCAGCAAAACCGTTTCCCTTACTCCATTTTTTGATAGTCTATCCCCCTTGATAATTGACTACGACAATATAATTATATGCGGTGATTTCAATATTAATATTCTTATACGTGATTCTTTGTGTTGTGCTCTGTTGGAAAATCTTTCGAGTCTTGGCCTGTCGATTATTAATACTTCAGTACCGACCAGATATGGTAATAACTGTAATCCCAGTCTTCTTGACTATTTTATCGCTTCGGACTGATCTTCTGTTTTAAAATTTCATCAATTATCATTTATCTCTGACCATGACATGATCTTTTGTGCGGTAGATATTTATTTCAACTGCTCCAGCCCAGAGCAGATGTACACGTTTAGGGACTTTCGTTCGTGTGATGTGAATGCACTTTGTGAAGATCTTAGCAACGTTGATTGGCGTACCTGCTGGTATCTCGTGACGGCTAATGAAAAACTTGACTTCCTTAACTTTAACTTATCAACTATTTTTAATGCTCACATTCCTATCCGTCATGCAAAAGTTAAATCGTGTCCGTGGTTTAATTCTAAGGTTCAAACTGCTCTTAAAGCCCGTACAAAAGCGTATCGTGTTTGGAAAATAAATAGTTCGCAGAACAATTGGGATGTCTTTCGCACGGCAAGAAATAGTGCCACCCATACCATTTGAAGTGAGAAGCGCCGATATTTCACATCTAAACTTGACCCTTCTCTATCTTCCGGCGAGCTTTGGCGCAATATTAAAACCCTTCGGGTACACCCTAAGGATAATACTGAGTGCTCTTTAGATGCGAATAGCATCAACGATGTTTTCCTAAGTAGTGTATGGTCCATTGTTTCTCCGTCAGACTTTGTTCCTTGTAGTTCAACTCTATATTCAGATGTACCATTTGTTTTTTCTACTGTGTCTGAGTCGGATGTTATGAAATGTATTTACCAAATTAAGTCTAAAGCAGTTGGGGAGGACGGCATACCTCTTCGCTTTATTAAACTGGCCCTGTCGTACATTATCGGTCCTTTGACTCACATAATTAATCACTGCGTTACTACATCCTGTTTTCCTAGCCCGTGGAAAGCCGCTTCCGTTTGGCCCATTGCAAAATGCAAACATGCTTGGTCTCCTCGTGACTTCCGACCTATAAGTGTTCTTCCTGCCCTATCCAAAGTATTTGAATCGATAATATCTGAGCAAATTTCCTCGCACCTATCAAATAAGAACCTCTTATCTTCACTTCAGTCAGGTTTTAGAGCAGGGCATGGATGTTCAACAGCTATGGTTAAAATTCTTGATGATCTTAGAATTAACTTTGACAAAGGTGAATTGTCACTCTTATGCTTGCTTGACTTTACTAAGGCATTTGACTCAGTTGACCATTCACTGCTTTGCTCAAAACTCAAATATTACTTCGGGTTTGGGGAATCAGCATTAACACTCATGAAGACCTACCTAATGGGCCGGTATCAGCGAGTGAAAGTTGAGTCGACAGTATCGCACGCTAAGCCTTTGATGCGGGGCGTTCCACAAGGGTCCATTTTGGGTCCTTTATTATTTAGTGTATTTATAAATGATATTTTTCAGACATGCAGGTATGCCAGCATGCATGCGTATGCTGATGACATTCAACTTTATTTCTCCGGCCGCTTCGAAAATAAGGATGTTATTGCCATAAATTTAAACAAAGACTTAGATTCTGTTTTACGTTGGGCTACTAAGAACGGACTTTCTCTCAATCCCTCCAAGTCTTATGTATTACCAGTCTACAAGAAGAAATTTAATATCGACAGTATCCCTTCGCTATATTTATATAATCAATCCTTAAAACTGGTTACCAAAATAACTAACTTGGGGTTTGTTATCAACTCTAACCTTAGCTGTTGTGATCATATTAACTCTGTAGTGAGCAAAGTATATGGAATACTTAGAAATCTGAGGCTTTCGGCATCATTCACTCCAGTTGCCACTAGACGAATGCTAGCACGTCAGTTAATTGTACCTATAATAACGTACTCAGAGTTGGTATACAGCAAACTTGATTCCGCCTCTGCCCATAAAATTGACATTTTATTTAATCATGTTACTCGGTACGTATTTGGTATTCGTAAATTTGACCATATATCTGCCTGGAGGTCTTCCTTGCTGGGGTGTGAAATCTCCGACTACATAAAGGCCAGAAACTGCATTTTCCTTTTCCGACTTATGAATACGAAGATACCTTATCACTTATATGAAAAACTTATCTTTCCTAAGTCGGAGCGATCATACGACTTAATCTTACCTCTGTACAAATTTAACAATTCCACAAGACTGTTTTTCATTAACGCTATACGAATGTGGAACTCCATTCCTATTAATGTTAGAAGCAAACTTAACAAGAGCAACTTTAAAGCTATTCTGTATACCCACTTCTCTTCAAATTGATGAACCAATCTGTATTTGTAATATTTATCTAGATTACTTTCGATATTTGTTGTTACATTTAATATTCTATTGTTATAATTTGTAATTTGTATGAACCTGTTGTACTAAAGAAGACTAAGTCTTATTGTACTAATGTTTTTTGAAATAAATGAAATGAAATGAAATGAAGTTTTGCAGCGTATTAAATTTTAGTTGATTTTTGGTATTGTTTTTACTGAGAGTTTCTTCCATACAAACTCTGTTCGACAATTCTTTTTATAAGGAAGCACTGTCAGCAAAAAAAATGGCTAAAAATCAACGAAATTTGCTGGAAACTTCAAACTTGCACTTTATTAATTGGTACAAAAGGTATATTTTCAAAATTTTTCTAACAGATCTGATTAGAAATTGTCATTTGATGAAGAGTCTCCGAGCCAATAATTTTGTACGGCACTGTACTTATAAGCACTCTAGGTTTCATGAAAGAAAAAAAATTTTAGTATAAGATAACGTTAAAATATCAGTAAAATTTTTCGTTGCTTTGGACTTGTTTCAAAACTTCTGACTTTTTCTTAATATAATTGTAAAACTCTGTGCACGTCATTTTTAACGTATTTAGGTACATATGTATGTATATTAATCCTCAACTATTGCTTGTACAAAGTCAACTATCTGAAGATGTAACTATTTTACAAATGAAACCGGTGCACTGAGAGAAAGAAGTTTAGAATTAAAAAAACGTGCTAAATTAAAAAAAAATGCGCATATGAAAGAGCACCAACCCAACTCGTAATAGATTTATTTATTTATTTATTTAACTAAGAAATGAGGTTGTATTTTTAAGACAATTCAGTCTTTTATAATACATCAGCGCGCATTAATTTACAAAATTAGAATCTTAAATCTAACATGAAACAAATAAGTGATAACAATAAATTTAAATACAAAAGCTTATCCTTAAAATTAATATTAAAACTTAACATCAAATAATAGATATTATCACTCCTATAAAGAAACTTAACGATTAAGTATAAAAGAGAAAGGGAGAAAGAAGTAGAGAGAAGAGAAAAGCTGAGTTGCAATCACTTTTATTTCATAGAATTAAAGTGTTCATGCATTATCCTCCCGTAGTTGCCCCTATCCATCGCAGACCTAACACTATGAGGAACGGAATTCCAAAGCCTCACAGCATTGACGAAAAACAGCCTCGAGGAAGACAAATATGAATATTTAGGGATAATAAGATTTGTGTGTCTGCAAGACTTAGATAATTTTAACTTTTCGTAGAGGTATTTCGGAGTTTTGAATTCAATAAGTTTGTACATATATATACAGTTTCTTGCTGCGAGATATTCGAAAGATGCTGCATCCAAGAATTTTGTTTCTCCAGAGGGAGATATGGTCAAATTTTTTGAGGCCAAAAACATTACGCGTAACATTATTAAACGCAACATCAATTTTGTGATGCGAAATGGAATCAAGCTTGCTATATACAAGCTCAGAGTACGTTATGTGTGGTACAATGAGTTGAATAGCCAGCTTTCTTCGAGTCTCCAAAGGCGTAAATGACGCTGACATTCTCAATCTACGTAAAACAGAATACACATTACTCACAGCTTTATTTATATGGTCAGAGCAGCTTAACTTAGAATTAACGACGAAACCTAAATTTCGAATTTTGTTAGTAAATTCAAGAACACTATTACCAACAAAAAGTTTTGGAATATCTTCTACATATACTTCACTATTACTAACAGGTAACACATACGTCTTTGCAGCATTTATGCAAAGAAAATTATCACGCGTCCATTGCGAAATTGCAGACAAGTCACTATTTATTTTATAACACAGATCCTCAACAAGACCGACACGGCTAGACAAATACAATTGAATGTCGTCAGCATAGGCATGGACATTAACATACTGACACACAGAAAATACATCATTGACAAAAAGACTAAACAAAAGGGGACCAAGCACGGAGCCTTGCGGCACACCGGAATCAACAACACAAAATTTGGAGGAGATATCTTTACCCTTCACCTTTTGGGTTCTTCCCACAAGGTAGCTAGTCATAAGCTTAACAGCTCTTTCAGAAAAACCAAAGTAATATTTGAGCTTTGCACAAAGAATGTCGTGATTTACTAAGTCAAATGCCTTAGAAAAATCAAGGAGGCAAAGTAAGGTTAAGTCACCGTTGTCAAACTGTATTCTTATATCGTCAAGTATTTTTAGCATAGCCGTAGAACAGCTATGCTTGGGTTTAAATCCTGATTGCAATGGGGATAAAAGGTTGTTTCCTTGGACAAAGGAGGAAATTTGCGCTGCCATCATAGATTCGCACACTTTCGAAAACACTGACAAAATGCTTATTGGCCTATAATCACTGGATTTTGTGGCAATATTCTTTTTGGCGACAGGAATGATAACCGCTTTTTTCCATTCCGTTGGAAAACACGAAGTCGTAAAGCAGTGATTAACGATATGTGTTAGAGTTCCTAGAATAAATGGCAGCACAAGTTTCACAAACTGCAGGGATATCCCATCCTCGCCAACAGCATTAGATTTGATGCTCATAATGGATTTTATAACTTCAAATTCAGTCACTCCGTTGAATTAAAACGTTTCGTTTAGTGTAAAATTTTCATTTAAATTATTAACTACAGGACTATCACAGCTTTTACTGGCACTACTAAAATAGGCATTAAGTACGTTTGGATCGATATTACACTCAGTCTTAAGTTTTCCATGCACATTAAGATGTTTTAAATTGCGCCATAGATCTTTGGAAGGCAGTGAAGCGTTCAACTTAGAGCTACAATATAACCGCTTAGCTTGTCTTTTAACTGTAGTAGCATTGTTCCGAGCAATTTTGTATTGTGACCAAGCAAAGTCAGTCTTGGTTCGTTTCCATTTTGAGTATAACCTGTTACGAGTTAATATAGCTGCTCTGACTTTGCTATTGTACCACGGGTAAGAGCTTTTCATAGCACGAACAATACGTAGAGGGACATGGACATCAAATAATTTAGTCAAAGTATTATTTAAAAAGTCAAGTTTCGTATCTACAGTCTCAACAAACCAACATTCATCCCAGTTAACATTTGACAGATCAGCAGACAGATTATTAACGTTTACAGACTTCAAATCACGATACATAAAACTAACAGGATTAGCAGGACAATTAAACGACAAATCAAACGCACAAAATATTAGATCATGATCAGATATAAAACTTATTTGATCGAATTTAATGACATGGTCAAGACTAGACGTGATAACAAGGTCCAACAAACTTGGATTCGAATTTTGTGCGTATCTTGTTGGTACGAGTTTGTTGACTACGGCAAGGCCTGCTGCGGCCACGTGGTCAAGTAGCTTATTGGCATATGAGTCGTTTAACAACAGATTAACATTGAAATCACCACACACAACAAAACGTTCATACTCTATTAAAAACACAGATAGCTCAGAAAAAACGAATCTAACAAGTAACATCTATGAGGGTTATACACACAGGACACTAATATTTTAGTCACACTGTCAGAAATTTCGGCAATAATAAATCCGTATCACAGTTGTTTGATTCTGCTAAAACGCAAAATTTTAGGGTACACCTGCAGTAGATTGCAACACCTCCTCCTTTTCTTTTTGT
Organism: Rhagoletis zephyria; assembly: GCF_001687245.7. Taxonomy (NCBI): domain Eukaryota; kingdom Metazoa; phylum Arthropoda; class Insecta; order Diptera; family Tephritidae; genus Rhagoletis; species Rhagoletis zephyria. The sequence goes on from NW_016162641.1 coordinate 38,904, forward strand.
TCTATCGGCTCTGATAAGATTAAAGTTTGGAATACAGTAGTAGAAGTCGGAGATGTCAGGATTAAACCACGTTTCCTAGACGAAAATAACATCAACGTCAGATTTCCCAAAAATATCCCTAATATAATCAAGTTTGTCACCGCTAAGGCTTCTTGCATTGAAGTGCACCACTTTAAGGCCATTATATTGCTTACACAAAATGTCAATTAAAATCTTGGGGTTTTCGTCAATGCAGGAGGCGGATTTCCTATAGGGGTTTAAGTTCATAACATTGAGATGGACAAAGGCAACTACAAAAGGCATATAATGCACAGAAGAACTTTAACGCACAAATGTTAACGATTGCTATAAACCTGAGTAAATATGGAAACAGAATAAAATGAGAAGAATCAAAGTTTACATATAGAAACAAAATATAAGGAAATATTAAACAAAGAGAATTTGGTACAGCGAAAAAGAGAAAAGAACATAAATATAACTTAACTTCTAGGCTGGTAAAAACTAAGTAAAATAGAAAGTACACATTTTCGGTGAACATTCGATACACATACATTTTTACTTCCGCGTACTGTTGAAAGGAGCGTTAATTTCGGCTCTGCTGCTCACCAGTATGGGCTCTTCATTTGGTTTTTGTCGCACAAAAATTTTCCCTCGTATAGAGAACACTGACGCCAGTTGTTTCTTCCGCCTGAGCTCTGAAGCATACGACATCACATCTCGCAATTTTTTCGGCAAACTCTCATATACAAATATTGACCCATAGCCCGCCAACTCCACTTCAGAGAGTGCAAGCGATCTCTTTTTGGATCTGCAGAAGACCGCAATAGATTTCATGAGCTGATTTCGATTGCGAAGAGAACAACTTTACAACAATGGGACAGTTTCCACTGCTTTTTTGCCCATAACTTTTTACGCTTTTTAGTCGAAAAGCATCTCGCACAGGCGGGGGTTTATGCTGAGTTGCACAGTAAATCTTAGCAAAAAGTTCAGGCAAACACTCACCGGCTGCTTAAGGAATCCCGTTGACTAATAAGTAAGTGGAAACTGCGCTGCTTTCGGAGCGCTGAGCTGAGTCTGAGCAGCAGCCAGTTCATTGCGAAGATTGAGAACTTCAGTGCATGTGCTCTCAACTGCAGCCACACGTTTGTCAATAGCTGCAATGGATAGCTTTAAATTTGCCGTATCGGCGGCCAGCTCACTGATCTTCTCCATTACTCTCTCTTCTGATCTCATCATAACCGCTGTCAACTGCTCGAAAATTGCGTCCCTCTGCACCTCCAGTTTCATCTCCATCCGCTCAAATGCAGCTGATGCTGGTGTGAGAGGAGTTTTAGGTGGGTTTGCCGGTTTTCTCGCTGAGTATTTGCGTGTTATTGACATGCTTGTTGGCTTCTTGTTCGTTTGTTTACTTANAAATTGCGTCCCTCTGCACCTCCAGTTTCATCTCCATCCGCTCAAATGCAGCTGATGCTGGTGTGAGAGGAGTTTTAGGTGGGTTTGCCGGTTTTCTCGCTGAGTATTTGCGTGTTATTGACATGCTTGTTGGCTTCTTGTTCGTTTGTTTACTTAATTAAGCAGGAATATACCAAATAAGGTGAGTAAAGGTGTTCGCAGTCTCACGAAAAACTTACAGCGCACAGGTACACCGGCAGATCAATAGTTTGAAGAAATTTTTAAATTATTTACGCGGGAAAACACAAATACTTAAGAGCACCACTAAAACACGTCTTACTCTGCCAACATCTGTATCGGCTATACATTTAAGTATACACATTTTATTATTCAGTCTAGAAATATTAAATTCAAACGGAAACTTTTTCATAATTAAGTTAAAAAATATATATTTAAATTCCATGCTGCCGGTAATGGGTTTTGAACCCTGACCCTCTGGAAATTAACAAATTGTGGCAAGTATCTTTGCGCACTCATCTACAGCCAGACATGTAAATGTGCATTCAAATGCTGACTTTCAATCAACACCACGCGTGCGTGGTATTAAAGTTTTGTTTTTAAATACGAACATTTTAGAACGATAATCAAATAAAAATACTCATGTTTACTATGCGTTATTTCCCTCAGTGAATCCATAAAATTGTAGTTATCTTTGAACTTTNACTTTTTCATAATTAAGTTAAAAAATATATATTTAAATTCCATGCTGCCGGTAATGGGTTTTGAACCCTGACCCTCTGGAAATTAACAAATTGTGGCAAGTATCTTTGCGCACTCATCTACAGCCAGACATGTAAATGTGCATTCAAATGCTGACTTTCAATCAACACCACGCGTGCGTGGTATTAAAGTTTTGTTTTTAAATACGAACATTTTAGAACGATAATCAAATAAAAATACTCATGTTTACTATGCGTTATTTCCCTCAGTGAATCCATAAAATTGTAGTTATCTTTGAACTTTTATTCAAATTTGTGCAGCCCTAGCTTTGGGGCACAGCGTGCATTCCATTTTTAACAGACTTCAAAGACTGTCACAGACAAAAATTTCTAAGCATTGCCACAGAAATTTTAAATTTAATGGTAGTTTGTAAGATTTGAAAACCTTTTGTTAGTTTCGAAAGAAATATTCAATAAATAATTATATATTATAAAAAATATATATATATATAATTTCATTACCGCATAGCTCTGCGGTTGAAGAACGCTAGTTTTCAACGCTTTCTTTGATAAAAATTAAACTAAGA